>NW_025999853.1:35401307-35411088 GCF_001458135.2 Marmota marmota marmota | reverse complement strand
GGTGCTTGCGCGGCTGGCAGAAACTGCAGCGCTGTAACCCTGCGTCTCTATCCCAGCGCGCGCTGCAGACTCTAGCCGCAGGGCGATTTGCTGAATAAGCAGTGTTACCCTCCGTGCGACAAACCTCTCGCGTTTGAGTCCCCGTAGCCGATCCTCGTGCGATGGAAATCCTTCCTCCAGGTTCCGGAGCACCCCACTATTGCTGGAAATTCCTAACAAGATATCCTTTAGCCGTCCTGACGTGTCATACTCCCACACAGTGAAGCAGCACACGGGGGCAATGCACTCCCCTCGCCGCCATCTTCCTTCCCAGAATCTTAACTGCAGTGTGCGCGCTTCATTCTCTGGCTTTCTCTATTTACTATCTTGAGAAATTGACTCTTTTGAAATGAATTCTAGAAAAGCAGTTACTTGGCCCTGTCTGCTTTGGTGCTGATGAGCAGAGAGGGCAGTGAACTCACAGCAATAGTGGGGTCATCTGACCCCCTCACTCCTTCTCCCATCAGGTGCCAATCCCGCTATGGACAAAGATCTGTACATGAGTTTTCTATCCTTGCTTTGCATATTGGAAATAAGGACAGTTGATTAAAAATAAAAAGCAGCCCAAGTTATATATATATATATTTTCCCAGTCTGTTAATACTTCCAAAGCTTGATACAACATATCTTTAATACACCATGAATTTTCTCTTCTGGGGAACCACTGTATCCTGCTTCTTTCAGCATAGCCAGGGGCCCATTATACTAATCCACCATACCTTCATATCTCTAGCAAGCATATATAAGCGATAACTTTGAATGTTTATTTGATTCAAGGTTTGTAAATCTTCCCTATGTCATCTTGTAAACTTGAGAAAATTGTGACTTGTTCGACTTGGTTACTTCGATTGTTTCAGTTGGGTTCTTTCAGGCACAGCAAGCTTTGATATATGAACAAGAATACTGTTTAATTTTTTTTCTTTTTTCCCCCCATGTTTTTTGATGCATCATCTCTGTACATAATGATGGGATTTGTTGTTACATTTTTGCACATGCACACAATATAACAATAGATTTAGGCCAATATCATTCCCCAGGGTTTTCCCCTTCCCTCCTTTCCCTGCCCTCTTGTCCATTTTCCTACTGTTTAATGTTTGTAGTATCTAAAGTGATTTGTGTAGATTCATATTTTCAGGGAAGATATAATTCGAGTACCAAAAGACTAAAGTCACCTTTATATATATTTCTAATTAGGTACGGTTGTACGCAAGACCTGATGCGATCAGAAGAGGATCCGGGGACTATGCTCTCCATATTACAAAGAGACTAATAGAATTTTATGAAGACTACTTTAAAGTGCCCTATTCCTTGCCAAAACTAGGTAAGAATTTTCTTGGTTATTTTATGGGACAGGCTCCTTGAAGGTAGAATTTCTTTAAAGACATCCAGGAGCATGAAAATTCAGAGGTTTATATTTTTAGAGATGATAAGCATAAAAAATAATTTCTTTGGAAGAGGTAGAATAAGATTTTATGTTTCTGGAGTCTTGCCAGTAAGTGTTCGTGGGAACTAAGAAAGGCATTATGTTAAATTTAGGATTCCAAAAGATGATTTGTTGAGTATGCCCCGTGGAGGGGTGCTTGCCAACATCACATTTAATCACCACAACTACTATGGAGGTAGGTAGGGCCAGGACATTGTCCATATAAGGGAATTGGGACCCAGGAGTGTTTCCATTCATCAAGAGAACTAGTGAGTTAAGGAGCTGGGATTTCAGACTAGGTCTTGATTATTCCCAGAACTATTCAATATTTTACATGAAGAAGGAACTCATGGGCAGGATGCTGTGCCAAATTCTCGGTCGTCAGATCTTAATTAGTTATCCTTTAGATTGTTTTTGTTTGTTAGTACTCCTACCACACAGTTACAGTAAATAGAATAAAAAGAAAAGAAAAACTTGGTAGTAATGGAAATCGTGTTCTCTGCAAACTTAGTTGCATTTCTTCCTTTTACAAAGGAAATGTGTTCAATACTTGTTGGTCAAATGAATAAATGAATCAAGTTGTTACCCTAATTCAAATGGTGTGCTTTTGCCAAGGAGTGAGCCCTGATATTAGAAAGGGTATGTATATGTACTAGAAGTATTGAAGTTACTTTTTCTTCTCAGAAAACCTGATTTGGGATATTACATCAAACAGTCCTTTGTCCCCACCCCTCCATCCTTTTTCTTCCCAAGAGCATTTTTGATCAGGATCCATATAAAAGATATTTCTCATTGTAAAGAATAAAGTGTTTACTTGATCAAAAGTGTTAGTTTGAACCACAGGTTCTCCTCCCTGGAGAACTGGGCCTGTTTCATTAAGTCCCTGCCTGCTGGGTAGCTTTATTGGTCTTACAATGAGTAGTTAGTTCAGAAAGCAGATAGAATGGTCGATATTGTTATCTATGGGTATGGCATACAATTTTAATGAGTTGTATTACAAAATTCTAAGGTCTTTTTTGAAATTCCAGCTCCTAGAATCAATAGGTACATTTTAAAAAAAAAATTTCAAATAGGATCTGTATTTTGTTTTGTTCTATTTTCTTTTTCTGTTTTCCTTTTTACATCTTCCTCCCTGTTAGTATCTTTTTTGCACTGAAACCTCCCTGGTAGAGGCAGAAAGGAATACCTGACCTCATTTGCATGGGAGGTGACACTGTTATCTACTCCAGGTAAAACTGGCTGGGAACTGCTCAGCTTGACTCTAATGTAAAATTCACGAGTGCTTATGTTGCAAGTTCAGCAAGAGAAATAAAATGTGGATCTTTCTGTGTCTCCTTCAGACCAGTAATTAGCAGAAGAACTCAATTTATAACTTCGGGGGGTTCCATGTAACTGTCAGCTTGCAGCAGGAAGCATTTCTGTTCCTTTGCTTCACTCACAGCTGTGCCATGCAGCCTTTCATCTGTAGAAAAGAGCTTTGTTCACCCTTATTGTTACGTATTAAGCTACCTTATGGTGTATATAATTGAATGATTTGACTTACTCCCAGCATACGGCTTTATGTATCCAGGGGAGTTACCAAAGCCCATGGTGCTTTGTAAAATTTAAAGTTCCACTTATTTTATATATCTATAGATGTTTAGATCCATATATTAATGGACTCATAAGTGTGCCTTCTAAATACCTCCTATGAAAGATTCTGTAAGCACAGAAACATTTTGAGAAATTCTTATTTTCCATTGTACATTATGAATTCTATTCTAAGTGAATTCGATGGAAACCTACTCAAGTCTTTGTTAACGATGCCCATAGATGTGTCCTAAATATTACCTGAGGCTGCATTGACCCTTCTCCCCTTCTTGCCTTCCCTCATTTATTCTGTAAACATTTAGTAAGTGCCTGCCACAGGCAATTTTCTATGCCATGCAGATACAACAATTAATAAGGTAGTAGATTCCTCCTTCCTGGAGCTTCCATTCTATCAGGTAGAGACAGACACTGAAGCAATAGTAGTATGTAAGGAACGTGGAGATAAGAACCACTAAAAATAAAGTCACAATGGAAGATGAGGAAGTGTGTTGCATAGTTGGTGCAGGGAAGGCACTGAGTGTTTCACATGGGCAATCATAGAGGGCTTCATTGCAAAGTTTTTTGAATAAACAACTCCAGGCAATGAAGTAGAAAATCCTGTGGAAATAATGGGACAAGGACTATAGACAGAGGGAACCAAGTGCCTAGACTCTGAAATGAGAGCTTTCCTGGGGGATCTGAGGGACACAAAAGATAAGTGGGACTGTAGCAGAGTGAGTCAGGGTGAGAAGTCCATGCTGAGCTCCAGGCATAATGGCCAGGTGGCAGACTAGGCAGAGCCAGCAGGCAGTGGAAGCATAGTGGCTTTTTCTCTTTTTATTTCATTCAGTTTTTTCTGTTTTGAGCAGATGCATTATATAATCTGGTTTATGTTGTGAAAGGCCATTCTTATAGCTGGGTTGAGAACACAATGCAAGGCAATGGATCTCAGTGGTAGGGCAATTTTGTCCCTCAGGAGCCCTGTCTGGAGCCATTTTTGTTTGACACAGCCTGGGTGTGGGGAGGGTTAGGTATATATTACTAATATTTGGTGGATAGAAGCCAGGGATATTGCTAACCATCATAAAATTCATAGGATGCACAGGATAGCCTTTTAGAACAGGAGTTATCTAGCCCAAACTGTCAATAGTGCTAAGATGGAGAGACCCTGATATAAACTGAGGAGTTAATAGACCAAAATTCAGGGGAATGATGATTGCTGCTTGGACTAGGATGCTAACAGTGAGGTTGTCAGAAGGGATTAAATTCTGGATATATATTAGAAGTAGAAACAATAGAATTTACTGATGAGTAAGATGTTGGATGTAAGAGAAAGAGGGATATCCAAGGTGACTTTGAGGTTTTTGATCTGAGAGCTAGAAGGATGCTATTGCCATTTGCTGAGACAGAAAGATTATGGAAGGGGATAATTTTTGAGACTGTCAAGCCTGTTAAACATTTAGGTGGCACCTTGATGTTTGTATGAAATTCAGGTGAACAATTGAATTTATAAGTATGGAGTTTGGATGAGTAATCTGGCTAGAGATATATATTTGCCAGCATATTATGGTATACAAAGCTGTAATACTGGACGGGATTGCAAGACGGCAAGAGGTTAAAAGAGAATATAAGCAAAGAGGTTCTGATCCAGTGTTTTCAGGTTAGAGAGACACTAGGGAAACCAGGCAATTGCGATATGCTGGGCATATAGGGAAGAAAGCATTAAAAATAACAATAAAGAAGTTGTGGTAGTCCAGTTAGATTAGGACTGAGAATTGACCTTCACTGATATTAGTGGGAGAGTAAATGCTGATGCTTGTTGTTAGGATGGTAATTTATTCTCCTTGTTACATAAAAAATATTTCTGTAACAAAAGCAACCAGTGTACACTGTCTGAGGATTTGTTTTCAAATCTCTAAATTAGGTAATTAAAACTTTTTGTATGAGGTTTTCAGAGATTTTCTGCTTCTTGGTGTTGAATTGTATGAGAGACACAGTCTACTTGATACAGTACAGCCAGCCTTTCCATATCTGTGTGCTTTATTTTCATGAGAACTCTCAGAGGCATGGAGTGCTACTTTACAAGAAGGTTATTGTAGACACATACAGAATTAAGTTAACTTTCTTCTTATTCTCTGAACATATTGACAACAACAATAACTATGTTTGTGTTTATAGAAAGTGAGTTACTCTTAAAGGGCTTCGTACATTCTAATCCATTTAGTCTGTCACAACTTTCTGAAGGAATACCTGTTATTTTCTAATTTTCCAGATGAGAAAATTTAGGGATTCAGTGACTAGGTAATGTGGGCCGATCACACAGCAGGAATTAGTGGGTTTGAAATTCAAACCCATACTGTCTGATTCCAGGATCTTTTGATTCTACTGAAACAGATTCCACAAATTTTGAGAATCCAGAAATTGTATGTAGATCACCTTAATATGGATAATCTGTTGTTAGAAGAATAATGTAAGAGTTATTACTGTTAATTTCTTACTGGTGTTAAAAAATTAATACATAGTGTGCTCAGTGTCACTTGCCTAGCATGTGTGAGGCCCTGGATTTGACCCTTATCACCACATTAAACAAACAAACAAACAAACAAATAAATAAAGGCATTCTGTCTATCTACAACTACAAAAATAATTTTAAAAAGTAATACCCAGTCTTTGCAGAAAATTCAGAAAGTTAAAAAGATACGAAGAAGCACATCTTATAATTTGTAATTTCACGAACCTGAAGACGTATTTAAGTGTTGCAAATGTGTTTTCATCATAGATGCTTTATAAGTTAATTAGGTGGCAGATAAAATGATTGATAAAATATTTTGTTACTCTATTTAGATTTCAATTAATTATGGCAAATAGTTTTCAGTTTCCTTTTGCTGCTACTCTGTAATTTGTAAATCAATGTTTTGTAAAGGAGTTTGCTTGATTGCTGCTTTTCGAGACACTGTGCTTTTATGGTGCTTTTGTGAAGAATTCATTACTTACCTGGCACAGAGCTGGGATTGTAGAGGGAGAACAGGTGTTTTGTAACAAGAATTTCTGCCCTCAAGGAGATTGTGCTTTTGTTGAGGAGAGAATACGATATTTATAGGAATGAATGGATTAGAGACTTACACAGTATAGAATGTAATCAAGCACTATAGTTTTATAGGGTAAATATTTAATGCCATGTTAAATTAAGAGCGTGGGATCATTATACAATGCTGTAGGCACAAAATGTACTTAAAGCGAAGTCTTATCTTTACCCGAGTCTTGGCAAAAGAGACAGGGATTTAATTGGAGGTGAAGAAAGGGGAGAAGGGTCATTTTGAGAACTGTGTACAGAGAAAGCTCATATATACTTTGGGCTGTCTGTATCACATGGAAGGGTCAACATTTTGTGTCAAGGAATTGATAAACTATAGGACAAATTGTTTTATTAGAATTTAAGAATAAGAGACTTGCTTGAATGATTGATTTTTCTTTGGCCATAATCTAGATTTTTAGTGTAGTATTGATGACGGTGATGATGATAAGTTACTATTTGCAAATAGTAAGGGTTCTTATCAAACATTTATGTCTGAATGTACTACATATAAATATATTTAAAATATGTTAGTGATACTTTCCTAAATTTTTATGAAATATTTGTATTGACTGCTAAACATTTTATCTTCTATTGTTATTTGTTTTAAATTAGCATTATTATTTTAATTACTATTGATATATTTATTGTTTTTACCTTGAGGTGACAAGTATATAATACTATTTCACATTAATTGTACTTCTCATAGTTGGATTTTTTGAGACTTCTCTTAATGTTTTCTAAGGTATGAGTTTTTTGCCTTGCCTTTTATTTAGTAAATACTGAATGCCAGGTAAATGTTTTATCAGTGGTCTTAAATGACATTGCTTTTTAAAATAAAATCTTTGGGGGCTTTTTATGTAGTTTGATCTAATCTGTATAATGCGAATTCACTCCCCAGGTACTTCCTTTAACCCGAACTCCTGAAAATATCTAATATTACGTTGGAGCTTTTCAATGTGTTAGTTTTTGTGGAAACTAAAGTAAGGATCTCTCTAGGTCTGTGTTACTAGTACCTTCTTCAGGAATAAGACACAGCAGCACTTTCCTTTGGAATAAATTTCTTCAAATGACTATCTTTCCTCCTCTCTTTGGAATTCAATAAATATAGTCTCTCCCTATTTGATGAAGATATTTATTCTTTTAAATTTTTATTTATTTTTTGCCCCGGGAATGAAACCCAGGGGCGCTTAACCACTGAGCCACATCCTCAGCCCTTTTTATGTTTTATTTTGTGACAGGATCTCACTAAGTTGCTTAGGGCTTCACTCAGTTCCTGAGGATGGCCTTGAACTTGTGATCTTCTTGCCTAAGCTTCCAAGATGTTGGGATTACAAGCATGTATCACCATGCACAGCAGATAATTTATTTTTGAAAAGTCCTTCACCTGGTTATTTTCTTATAAACCAAAAGAATAGTTATCATTTCTTTCAATGTAAAATATTTTTATGTATCCCTAACCCCACGGTGGCAAATATTTATGCTAAAAAACACCAAATATAATAAAATAGACACAGTTATTTCAATATTTACAATTATTTTTAACACAATTTAACAAGGCATTTTATTCCTTCATTAATTATTCCATAATATGGCCATTTAGTTGTTCTTGTTAAGCTATTTTGTAGCTATTACATGCTGTATACTTCCAAGACAACACTAGCCAACAAAACATATATATGATACCCAATGTTTATGATATTTAACCACCAATGCAAAAAAGAAAGAAACAGAACATTAACAACAAAAGAAATTAATGAAAACAATGCATGTTAGTAGGAAAGATACATGAGATTATTACGACTATATACAAGCAGACCACAAGTATACCAAGTAGAGAATTTAATGCAACAGAAACCAACTGTAAGACCAAATTAACTAATTAATTCAGCTAACATTTATTGAGTAGTTACTATGTAACATTGTATTCAGCAATGATAATAAGTGATCTCTTTCATGAGATGCTTAAAAACTAGTCCAAGAGAAGTTTTGAAGATTGTTTTGCTAGCTTGAATATATTGCTAATATTTAATTTGCTTACTGCTCTCCTCCCCACTTCTGAGTCTCAGACCTGAACAACTTTTGACTCACTCATGAGCATTTTTCACAAATTCAACCAAGGTGTTAGTTTGATCAGGAAATATTTATAAAGAGGCCTCCATGCTATTGTTTTATATATTCTGACAGATATATTTGGCTTTTAAGCTAAAATATAAGTACTTCCAGTGTTTTCATATTTAGTCTGCATAAGCTTTGTGCTTTATGCTCTGCTTTCTGTCCTGTAACTGTGGATGGATTGGTGTTGCTGTGATAACAGACAGATCTTCCTGTGGTGGTCCATCCCCTCACATCTGCTTGATGACATCATTGCAGCAGTTCTCTGCTTTCTCTCCCAAATCTTCAATTTTCCCTCTTTATTGGATCTTTTCCTATCCACATTAGAAATATGATGCTATTTCTCTCACTGGACCACACACATGTATACTCACTCGAGCTACCAAGCCATTTCTCTCCTTCCTTTTACAGCTAAACTGCTTGAAAGGATGGTCTATGTGCACCGACTCCCATTTCTCTCATTCCCTTGTGTCTCGCATGTACTGTACATCAGGCGTTTGTCCTCAACACTATCCTGAAGCTTCCCGAGTTTAATAACTCTTCTGCACTCCTAAACCCAATGGTCAGTTCTCAGTCTTCATCTTGAGCTGTCAGCAGTGTCTGACAGAATTGTTCTCCCCAGCTCCTTGAACACAGTTTTTTGTTTGTCTTTCAGGACAACACATTTTTCTTTATGCTTTTCTCCCTCTTACTCACTGGCCTGTCCTGCTTAGGCCTTTTTATTTTTTTTTCTTCTAACTTATCTAGCTGCAACATACTTGGGTACTGCAGGACTTGGGTTTTGAGTCTCTTCTCTTTTTACTTACATTGATGGTGACCTCCTTTGGTGACCTCATCCAGTTTCTGTGGCTGATGCTGGGATTTCTAAATGTACACCTCAGACTTGGTTCTCTGTCCTCAACTCCATAATTTTACATTCCACTGACATCTGCATCTGAATGATGTGGGAAGAAAATACCCAACAAATTGCTGGTTTCCCACTGCTTTTTTTTTTCTGCTAATTTATCAACACTTTTAAATTTCTTTCAGATAAACAAGGATATTTTCTTGTATAGCTACAGTAGAATCACGAAAACAGAACACTTGATATTACAAATCTATAGCCTATATGAAAATATTATCAGTTATCCTAATTACACCCTTTATAGTTGTAGCTGGTTCAGGATCCAATCCGGGGTCATACCTCCCATTTGACTTCTATTTTTTTTTTTTAATTTTTTATTGTTGGCTGTTCAAAACATTACATAGTTCTTGATATATCATATTTCACACTTTGATTCAAGTGGGTTATGAGCTCCCATTTTTACCCCATATACAGATTGCAGAATCACATCAGTTACACATCCATTGAGTTACATATTGCCATACTAGTGTCTGTTGTGTTCTGCTGCCTTTCCTATCCTCTACTATCCCCCCTCCCCTCCCCTCCCCTCTTCTCTCTCTGCCCCCTCTACTGACATTCATTTGTCCCCCTTGTATTATTTTTCCCCTTCCCCTCACTTCCTCTTGTATGTACTTTTGTATAACCCTGAGGGTCTCCTTCCATTACCATGCAATTTCCC
>NW_025999853.1:35338780-35396587 GCF_001458135.2 Marmota marmota marmota | reverse complement strand
GGGGGCGGCTCTGCCTCTCAGCAGGCTGCTGCTCCTCTTCTGCTGGTGGGTCGCAGGCCCGCCTACCTTGCAGGAGTGATTGGAAGCTCTCCCATTTGACTTCTATAACTGTTTAGTCTCTTAATCAGCAAGCGCTTCTTGCCTACTTTTCTTTGATAGTCTCATAGTTATTACAGAAAGTACTTGAATTGAATTTGGGTTTGTCTGAGGAATCCTTGTCATGAGATGCAGGTTATGCATTTTAGCAGGAAGACCACACTACTCTTACACAATCAAGAAGACGTCTGTGACCCAAAATGTTTGGGGATTTCTCCCCACCTGTAAGCAAGCAAGCAATTCTGGAGTGTTCTCTAATTCAAATATAACATTATCTATCTGGAGTCAGTGTCAGATCCCACAGGTGAGGGGCTCAGACCTCACAGTTGCAGCCTCCCTTCAGATACTAAGCGAAAGCCCTAGGTTGTTTTTCCTGTACTTCTGTAACAGGAGTTCCCATAATGGTCTTCTCCAGTTTGATCACTTTGCTTGAGTGGCTCCCAGAACTCAGAGAAACAATTAAGTTAACGTTTATCAGTTTATTATAAAGCACATTACAAACGACACAGAAGAAGAGATGTATTGGGGGTATATGGGGTAAGGGGTACAGAGGATCCTTGCCTTCTCTTGGTACACTATCCTCCAGGAACCTCTACATGTTCAGCTATCCTGAAATCCTGAAATCACTGAACCCTTGTCCCTTTGGAATTTTATGAAGACTTTATTGAATATACATAATTGAATCGTGGACAACCATAAAGAAGTGTGATTGGACAAAAAGGGCCTATTCCAAAGCTGATAGACTGGGAGAGGAATCTAATAAGGAATGTCTGTCTAGATTCCTTTTGGCTTCTCTATGTAGCATTCCTTTCTTTGTGGTATGGTGCTGGGCCCCTTCTTCAGAGAGTTCTTATGATATCAGACAAGTAGGTCAGATAATTTTTTATGGTTAATTCCAAGGCAGAAAAGTGGGATAAGATTAGATTTTCTGTGACTTGCCTTGGGAAAGAGAAATCCTAGTTTCCATGAACTGCCATGGAGAGGAAGTTTGGAACCAGGAGTCATAGACAACAACCCAGATATGTACATCATAGTCTTGCAGATGTTTAGTAAGTATATTAACATTCTCAAATCCGAAGTCTAGGTTGAGCCACTATCTTGCTCTTTTCCTCTTCCTCATCTCAGTACAGGGCAACTTCATCTCTTTGAAAATCATTTAGATTAAAAAAAACTATGGACTATACATGCAAACTATCAATGAATTCCTGTGGCTCCACATTCTAAATATATTCAGAAAGGGATCACTTCTCATCATTTCCATAGTTACTCCTTTCTTTCCAGCTATGATGGAACTTGAGTCAAGCCAGAATGAAATTTGAAGTTAAAGTGGTATGAAAACATAAGATCTTGGAATTGGCAGATAGTACCTGACTTATGATGGTTCAATTTCTAATATTTTACTTCCAAATGGGGTAGAAGCTATATGTACCCAATAGCAACCATACTTGGAATTTTGATCTTTACCTGCTCTAGCAATACTCAGTATGATATTTTCTTGAGTTGTTGGACAGTAGCATTGAGGTGTGTCTCCCAGCCAGTCATGTGATTTTGAGGGCAAACAACCAGTAGTCTACAGTGTACTGTGTTGCTACGCTACGATGTTCTGTAGGTTAGGTGTCCTAAGTACATCTTCAACTTAAAATAGGCTTTTGGAGGGCTGGGGCTGTAGATCAGTAGCAGAGCACTGGCCTAGCATGTGTGAGGCACTGGGTTCAATTCTTAGCAACACATAAAAATGAAACAAATAAAATAAAGGCATGCTGTCCATCTACAACTATAAATTTTTTAAAAATAGGCTTTGGGGGATATACCACATTGTAAATCAAAGAGCATCTGTACAGAGTTCTTGCAATGGATGTTGGGTTTAAACTGGTAATGTTGCTCACCTACTCAGCATTCTGATGGCTTCCCATTACTCATGGAATGGAATCCAGAGTTCTTCCCATGGCTTGGAAGAGGCTTTGTGATCTAACTTCATCTCCTCTTCTCCCCTACGTACTCTCTGTTTCAGCTGCTCTGTCCTCCTTGAGTGTAAGGCAGGAAACATGCTCCAACCCTGGGCTTTCCTACTTGTTCTTCCCTCAGGATAGAGCGCTTTCCCTTTAGTTTTATGCATAGCTGAAGTGCTACCTCCTGCAGGGAGGTCTGCCCTGACCCCCACTTAAACTGTTGCCAAGGTGATCACTTCCCTGATCATTTTTTCCCATAGTACTTTTATAATCTTACCTAGTATGTATTTATGTATTATTTATTGTCATTTTAATTCCTGCATTCAGCCTCTCCCCCTGTCTTGTGAGCTTTCTGAGAACTCACGTTTTTGTATGTTCAGTGCTCCAATTCCCCAAGTAAGCACTTGATAAATGCTTGTGAATGAATGAATGACTAATCCCCAACTCCTTCCTGTTTTAGCCATTTTCACCACATAGGAGAGGAAGAAAGAAAAGACAAAGCGTTGCTTGCTGTGTAAATGAAATAAAACATGATTTTTTTTTTAACAGAAAGAACAAATAATATGATGAGCCTTATAAACTGCCAGGAAATCTCCTTTTGGATAAATACAAATGAAAGGGTTGAAAGATGACTTAGCTATGGGCCACTTTCTCATTAAAGATCCACATAAGGGAGGTGTTGGTGAAAAATGTGTTGAGCTGGTTCCTGGAAGAAGTAATAAGGTTTTGGTTTATTATGACGGCATTCTAATGGCAAGGCTATTAGGAAGTTACTCTTTGTACCTGGGAGGTTTTTGCAATCTGAAAATAGAATAAGTATCTGTCTATTAGTTCTACTCCCATTTGTTATTCTTTGAAATAAGAACAACATTTTTTCATGTATTTGACAGACATTTGTTGAAAACTTGTTAGATACTAGATACTATTCTAGGTACTAGAAAATAAGCAGTTAATGGAAAAGACAGCAATCCTCTCATTTGGCTTAAATTTAATGGGAGAGGCATATAGATATTCACACAGAATTATAGTTATAATTAGAAAGTGATAACTGCTATGCATAAAGTAAAACAGAGAAGAAAGTGTTGTAAATGTTGGTAGAGGGGAGGAGTTTGCAGTTTTGATAGAACAGTCAAGAGATGCCTGGCTGAAATGGTGGCATTTGAGTCCAAATCTGAAAGCAAGAGGAAATCCTGAAGAGGTTGGAGACTGGCTTATTGGAGAAACAGCCAGTTTCTTGGAGCAGAGTGTTGGAGATGAGTGTGACAGGAAGTCTTCAAGGTGACTGTGCCAGATGGTGAAAGATCCTATGGGCTGGCCATTGAAGGTCATGTACTTTAGTTTTGAGCAGAGGAATTGTTCTGGTCACCTTGTGTTGTCATAGTAAAATAGCAGAGTCTGGGTGGTTTAAACAACAGGAATTTGTTTCCCACAGTCCTGGAGGCTGAAAATTCAAGATCAACTTACCAGTCTGTTCAGGGTTCTCTTCCTGGATCATAGATGGCAGCATTTTTGTGGTGTTCTGTTATGGCAAAGAGATGGCATGTTCTGTGATGTTCAAGCAGACTAGGTACCACTACCCAAAATACCCTTGCCATAATTAAGCTTCTCCAGAGACCCCCCCACCACATTCGTTCTTGTTAACAAAATATCAGTCAAGATCTCTACAGAGGGGCTCAATGTGTTAGATGCCCTATTTCCTGTTGCTGTGCTCTGTCTTGGAAAAGCTTAGTTTGGCCTTGTATCTCTGACTATTCAAAGAAATGGGACAATAGGCACCTTCTGAGAACTCAAAAAAAAATTACTTTAATGTAGACCCCTGCAAAAGTGAACACACCTCTAAGCTCTGTCTCCAACCACTGTGTATAAAGTTCAAAGAATTTCTGAAATCTTGGTTCAGAGGAAGAATTCTTAGGCAAGAGCCACCACTGAACTCTGAAATCAATAAACCTGCTTCCTAAAAATTCCTCAGTGTCCACCCTCTTCTGTCCTACTTCAGTGTGTCTTCTACTTCCTCTTCTTTTTTCCCCCTGGGGCCTCTTATATGCCAAGCAGACATTCTACTGCTGAGCTACATCGTCAGCCTCTTGATGCCTTTCTTCTTACTAGTTCTTAATCTCATCATGAGAGCCCTGCCCTCATGACCTCATGTAAGCCTAATGATCTCCTAAGAACCTATCTCTAAATACCATCATACTGGGGTTACGGCCTCCGTGTAGGAGTCTTTTTTGGGGGAGGCACAATTTAGTCCATAGCAGGTGCCCTCTGGTGTGACTTACATTTTTAAGGGATCACAATGACTTGTCATGTAGAACAGACATTTGGGGGATGGGAGACAAGGATAAAATAGAGAAGCCACTGCATTCAATCAAGCAATGTTTGTGTATTGGATCAGACTGGTAGGGGTGGAGGTGGTAAGGAGAAGGCAGATTCTGGATATATTTTGATAGGAGAACCAACAAAACTTGCTGTTTTATGACAGGACTTCAAATGAATTCTTGATGTGTGTTCCTCTTGACTAGAGTTTGTAAGATTATGACAAGCTTGAAAAACTATAAGGGTTTATTTTATTTTTTCTTTTGGGCTCACTTTCCTGTGTAGCTACAGTAAAAGGGAGAGATCTTTTTATAATTCCTTCTCTCCTTCTTGGTTATTTGAAATTAACATAGCAAGATAAATAATTTGTATTTTCCAAACAGAGCAGCTGTATTTAGAACAAAATAATGGTTGCAATAATCCTTCTCTTGAAGTGAATTGCTTCCTTCACTGGCCATTGGTCAATCTGGAGTTAATTATAGCAAAAATGGCAATCCACAGCCCTGGAGAAAAGGAGGAACATTTCATTAAAGTCTAGCTGGGGATTACTGCTGACAGAAGCACTGCCAATCAGGCAATTTTAAAAGAAAGGTGACCATTCCTATCAACTTTAGAGCTAAAATAGCTTATATTGAGATCAGAAGGTTTTTTTCAAATTAGCTTCATTTCCAGAAACTGAAACTGAGGGATAGTTATGTAAATTAGGGTTAAGCATATAAAAGTCAATTAAAACAAAATGCTCTATAATAGAGAAATAGCAATATACATTTTTCCTGTTCCTTTTTTCCAGTGTTGTTGTGACAGTGCTTTTTATCCAATTCAGAACTTTTCAGATGTTCCCATTGTAAAGATATGCAGTAATTACTTATTGATTGATTATAATTTCTAAGATTGAGGAACCGTGAATGGTTATCATAATCAGAGTATCATCCCTTACCTTTGGCATTAAGGCTTTACGATCTTATCAGATAATGAAGGGTAATAAAAACCCTTGCTGTAAACTGGAATTTCTGCTTATAATTTTTTTTGTTGTTGTTGGAGTGAGAATAAGAGGTACCTTTGTAACCTGAATGAGGAGCACTTATTTTCTTCATTTATTTGTCTAGGAGGATAAACTCATTGTAGGAGGTGAGCCTTCAGCCAACCATATAAAACCCAAACTTGGAAGGATGCGGAGAGATTACTGTACGAAAAAAGAATCTTATGAAAAAGGTTCAGGGATAGGATCATTTTGAAAATTATTTTCATTTTTATTATTTTTAAACTTATGGCTTTATCCATCATGACACTTGTGAGGGAGACAATGGGGTCTAGGAGTTAGACTAAAACTTTTTTGAGAGATTTCAAATGGAAAATGTACTCCAGGTTCACCTTTTAGTCTTAAAACCTTTTATTACTGTCTTTGAGAATTTTTCTGCTGCTGCTGCTTATGTACTTTGAAATGTAAAACAGACTGAAGTGTAAAACAAACCTTCCCTGTAAGGGAGGTTGTGATACACAAGCCAGAGCAAATCCAATATGGTAGTTGTAAATGAAGCCTTCAGGGCATTTCTGAAGCTTTTTAAAGGGTAATTTTGAAAGAGAGGGTGTCCCAAATGCCATTTTTCAGTTGGAAGAATTTTAATGGTTTATAACATAGATTTACTCTTTATTGGCTTTATTTTTTTTCCTTATGGCTTCTGTTTTCATATGGGAAATAATTTATGAATAACCTAGAGTATGTCTTAAACAGCATAGAATATGATGTCTTCTAGCTTTTAAATTGTTTGGTGATTCTTTTTATTTTACAAACTGAAAAATATTCACTAAGCCATAAAATAATTGGTAGGTTGATAATGCTTAGGATCGTTTAGCTTCTTAAATACATTGAGATCTACTTTGTCAATTTTTATTAACATTAATAAAGCTAGCCGTTAAGTGGTGTGAAACTTGATGAGCCAAGCTCCTCTAGTGAACTAAACCAATACTCCATGTCTGTAGCAAAAATTTGGGGACAATTTCTTATATATATATTGTAATAGACTGAATTGTGCTTCCCTAAAGTTTGTATGGTGAAGCTCTAACCACCAGTGTAACTGTATTTGAAAACAGAAGGTAATGAAGAGAAAATTGGGAGGTAGATGAAGTTAAATGAGGCCATTATCATGAGTTCCTAATCTGGTAGAATTTATAAGAGAGACCTCTTTCTATCATGTGAGGACACAGTAAGAACTTGGCCGTCTACAAGTCAGGAAGAGAACCTTCACTAGAACTTGACCATTCTGGCACCATGAACTTGAACTTCCAGCCTCCAGAACTGTGAGAAAATATATTTCTGCATTTAAGCCACCCAGTCAGTGGTATTACGTTATGTCAGCCTGGCTAACTAATACACCCAGTATGAGCTTGGGTCGTTTTCAATACTGTTTGTTTAGATTTATGATGGGATAAATTAAGATATGGTGAAAATAAAGACTGTGGCAACCACTTTAATTATTCAGGGCTTTTTGGCACAATCCTGTCTTGTCCAAATTAATTTGATCATTTAAGAAGAAATTATTGATTTACATCCTTAAATATCTCTTACTCTATATCATTCTTCCTTCTTAGCTGTAGTGAAAAAATGTGTGATTGGAAAGAATTTTGATTATGTTAAAGACGCCTTCATAATTATAATAGTCATCAACCTTTCTCCATAAAGGTCCAGAGAGAAAATATTTTCATCATTGTTAACTATGCCATCTTATTATCACTCATCAACTCTGCTATTATAGCAAGAAAGTAGCCATAGATGGATGAACATGGCTGTGTTCCAATAAAATTTATTTATGTAGTAAGATGGCTGGTCAGATTTGTCCCATGGGCTGTAGTTCACTGAACTCTGCATTATACTATGATTTCTTTAGTTCAATAATACAAAAATTTCAAGCCCTGCAAAGCTCCTTAATATGGATTTAAAAAAATATTTTATGTACACATGGGACTCAAACTGAACTAGCACGTTGAAAATAACTAGTACCACTTTGTTCTTCTGAAGGGTATCCATTTGCTCAGAAGTATGTAGAGAGTATACATGTTAATGAAATTAACATTTTGTATTGATAAATGATAAATATCTACTTTTTAATGTACAGTTTATAAATATATAAATTTATTAATGTCTATATTTTAAAATGATATACTGTATACTCGTATACAAGCTAGTTTATATATGCTGATTGCATATTCATGTTCTACATGTTACACATTCATTTCCTATATTATACACCAGTGAAGACTTTATGTTGATTTGCTCACATGATTTATTCTCACTTGGAATGAATAATGCCTGGAAACTTTAATTATTTCTCTCAGGGTTAATGCACCCACTTTCTTCTGTACCCTTTAATAATCATTTAAATTAAGAATGAAGATAGTAGGGGATAATGATCATAGAGCCATTTGAATCAGATAATTGGCCTTGAATCTCAGATATATAAAATAGATGTTATTTTTATTTATACCAGGCTTTTACTCAGTGCTGAGTTCACCAAGGCCCATGTGGGTGCCATTGCCATCCACATCAGCCCTACAGGAAGGTGGCCCTCACATTGTGATAGTTATCCCTGACAAGTGGCGGCAAGGTTAAGGAGAGGGGAGTACATAAGCAAACAGCCACTCTTAGGGAACATATAACATGTTTCAGATTCTGTCACATTTTTAAACCTAGCAAATGGCAAAACGGAAGATTTCTTCTACAGTGTCAGATTTGTGTATCTGTTGTCAAACCTATCAGTCACTGAAGATTTAAGATAAAGAAAACTACAAATAAATGATCACAGGAAGAAAATATGCTGATTCTCATTCTTTGATGGTGGTTGATTTATTTTGCTCAATATAATGCTATGCTATAGTTGACATGGTTTTCTGTATTGAATCTAGAGAGTTAATCTTAGAATGTTAAAGTCAGATGGGCACTATGTCACAGTATCACGAAAACATTACTATGAATTTCATGAAAATATTAAAACTTGCTGTCAATAAGCCTGTTTTCTTCTTAGGATATTAGAATCATACTTATCTGTGAGAATCATGAATACACACACACACACATATATATATATATATTCATGAAATATATAAATATATCATGAATTTTGATGTCTATATTTTATGATGATGTATATATATATATATATACACACACACACACATCTATGTGTATTGCTATATACATCTTTTTTCCCTTCAAAAATAAATCTTTACAGATCTCATGCATTTGATGTCTCTAATGCTTTGTTGAGAGAGAATGAGTGGAATAAAATTATAATTAAGTAATTGTAAATGTACAAACCTGCCGTATGTGAACATACTCAGATATACTTTAGTCATGGTGTATACTGAGATTGGCAAAAGCTTAAGAAATATATTTTAGACAATTAGTTATGTTTGCTTGAAGACCTTTAACTATTATCAGGCTTACTTAAATATGCTTAATTTAAATTTGTTAATAGTCATCAGGGTGTAGTAAATGGAGCAAAACAAAATTTTCCGAATTCTCAATTTTAAACATGGAGAAACTTGGTTAGTAGTCTACACAACAGTAGATTCTGAAGATGCCATTCTCCAGTAGGTGTCAGGGAAATCCAGACAGCAACAAGTATTCTTGGAGCAACCTGTACTCTTTCTGCTTCCCAACACCATAACAAACTGCCTAAGAGATCAGTATAAAGAAGAAAGTCATAATCACATTCATTGGCCTTCCCCGAGAGATGATCAATTCTGTTCAACTTCATCAGCATCATAACCCAGCACCTCAGAGCACATCTCATTACTTTGGAGACTTTTTCATATATCTATGTATGCATTCTATAATGTGATTTCAGTTCCTTTCTGTTCCAGACTTTTCTGTTTTTTCCTTGTGACACTCTATATCATTAGCAAATTCCCCTTAGTCCTTCACTTCCTTCCTGAATGTTTTATTTACCTTTTAACTCTGATTGAAACTCATCTCTTGAGGACACTTCTTTCCCTGTGGTCTCTCAGGTGGGGGGTCATTTTTATTTCACACCCTACAACTTCCAAGCCTAGCAGTGTAATAGGGGTCATCCACATTGTTTAGAGCTATTTCCAGGTTAATATTTCTCTTCACCTTCTTCCTAAAAACCCTGCCTGAGTGGATGCAACTTAATTGAGCCTACTGCTTCCTCATCTTGGTTGAGTTCATCTGCTGTTGCCTCTCAGGAATTACATTTCACAAGATGATATTTTTAAATAAAAATTTTGATTGACAAAAACTGTACATATTTATCATGTATGACACAATGTTTTGAGATATGTATCCATTATAGAATGCCTAAAGTGAGCTGATTAATATGTATATTATCTCACATACTTACTTTTGTGGTGAGAACACTTAAAATGTACTCTTAGTGATTTTTAAGAATACACTACATTGTTATTAACTATAGTCACCATGTTTTGCAATAGTTCTTCTGGATTTATTCCTCTTATGTAATTGAAATGTTATATCCTTTGAGCAGCTTCTCCTCAACCACATTCCAAATGATGTTTTATTCAAGACTCTGAAACACAGACCTTCCATAACTCTTCTCTCATTCTTCTTGGAGGCTTAGGGTCCACACTAATGATCCTTCCAACACTCTTAATCTCCTATTGATCTTCTTTCTTGTCCCATTGTCCTTGGTTGTACTCTGTGAATTGTCGGTTCCCCCAAAGGTGCCACTTGGTAATATTTTCATTTCCAGCTTCTTAGCCTCTACTTCAGCCTCCTGCCCCCACAGTCTTTTTGTTCTAGTTTTGCTTCAACAGGTCACCACGCTCCTCCTCCTGTCATCACCAACCTTTTAGTCCCTCACATGTTCATGGTCATGATTACTCTCATAATCCTCCATCCCATTTCACCCTGGTTCAATGGTTTGATGTATCATTGAATCATTCCTTTTGTCTCTGCTTCTATCGTCAACTCTTTTATCCCTCTCTCACCATCCACACACGTGACAACCTCTACCCTAGTTTAATCCCACTTCATGCCCATTCTGTGCCTGCATAGACTGAATCATGGTATTCATTTTAAATTTATGACTACAGAGTCATAGGAGCCCTTAATGCTATGCAGTCATCATTCCATATTCTTGTAATTGTTTTGTTTCCTGTCCTCTAAGACAAAAATCTTACATCTTTGTTCTTCTTTTCAAACCTAGGATACTTTTCCTCTTTTTGGTCTCACTAGTGAACTATATCCTTTTTTCACTTTTTAAAAAATGAACAATCAGAAGTGAATTTCCTTCTCTCATCCACCTGCAGCTGTGCTCATATACCTCTCCTTTCCTTTGTTGCAATGGTTGAAGTTTCTGTACACCTGTGTTAGGCTACCTCCTCCACAAATGGTCTTGCTTTTATACCCTCTGGTTGATTTTAGGACTTTGTTCCTAAAATTACCTGGGTTTTCCCTCTCCTCTCAGATTTTTTTTTAAACAAAACAAAAACTTTAACATACCCTGCCTTAAACAAATAAAAATTTCCTGTGTTTGACTGACTCTCTAGCTGTGATTTCTATGTTCCCATTTATAGCATTTTTTGCAGTGTTTTCTGCACAAAATGCTATAAATGGGAACATAGAAATCACAGCTAGAGAGTCAGTCAAACACAGGAAANTCCCATTTATAGCATTTTTTTGCAGTGTTTTCCGCATCAACTTCCCCCCCCCCCACTCACTTTCTCTCTCTCTCTCTCTCAACCTCCCACTGTGCTTGGAGCCACACTTTAATAAGATTGTGAGTGTTGCCTCCTCGAATTGCACTAGCTTCTTCCTGCTTCACCAGATATTCTTTCTGAGTCTTCTTTCCTGGGTCCTTCTTATTTTATCAATATTTATATATTGGACATTCCATGAATTGAATCCTTGCTTTCTTCTTTTCGCCCCTGAGTCTTTCCCTAGGTTTGTTACCCAGTACCATGGCTTTGAGAGGGCATCTGTTTGCTGATGCGTTTATACTTCCTGCCTTGATATCTTCAACTCTGTTCTGCACACATCCCAATCATAAAGCACTTGTTTCTCCCATCAAGTTTACTCTCTCCTCCATCTTCATTTTAGTAAATGGTAGCCCCATGCATGAGCTTGCTCAGGTAAAACACTCAAGAGTCAGCCTTGATTCTTTTCTTCTGTATACCCTTTATGCAATCCATTAGCAAGTCCCCTGGCTTCTACTTTTCAAGATATATCCCATGTGTTACTTATTCTCCCCATTTGTGCTGTTACTTCAAGTCATCAAGTCACCATCTTCTTTTTCCTGTGTTACTGAAGTAGTCTCCAAATGATTCTCCCTGCTTAATTGCACTCTTGTGACCTTTCCATCTCCTGTTCTGTTGTTCAAATGACAACCAAGAGGAACGTTTCAAAAATTTAAATCACAGTATATCAGTTTCTCCATCTATTTTTTCCCTATCAAATTTTGAACAAGGCCTTACAGCCAACTCTGAGGACCTTTACAGTTGGATCCCTGGTACCTTTCATAGCTAACCCACCCTTCTTTGCTTCTTTATCTCTGTTCGTAAGTTCTTACTCTTATTTGAATGCATCACTTTCGTTCCCCCCTTAGAAACTTTGGATCCTGCTTTATATAAGGGGTGGGATAAGTGAGCTATTCCCTGATGACCCTATAAAAAGTAACTATCCATTAGACCCTGAGATCCTGTCTTGTCTTGTCTTTATAGAATTTCTTTTATATCTTTTTATTATGTGCTTTGCCATTCATATAGTCAAGTCTGCTTATTCAATTGAAAGTCACATGAATGCAAGGATTTTATCTTATTAACTATTTGTCATGATTTTGAATATCTTCCTGAGGCCATGTGTTGAAAGCTTGGCTAGCACCTGTGGTGCTGTTGGGAAGTGTGGAATCTTTAGGAGGTGGGGCCTAGTGGAAGGAAGTAGGTCTTGAAATGAGTGTTGGGAACCTGACTCCCCTTCTCTCTCCTTGCTTCCTGGCTGCCTTGAGGTGAGCATCCTCCTTTACCCTGTGTTGCCACTATGATGTACTGTGCTGCTTTAGGCCCAAAGCAACATATTCAACCGACCGTGGACTGACACCTATGAAACTGAGCCAAATCCTCCTTTACTCCTTTAGGTAAAGAACTTAGGTATTTTGTCACAGTGATGAAAATCTGACTAACACACCATGCATCATGTTATAATTATCTCCATATGCTTAATAAATGTGTACTGCATAAGTAAATTACTGAAATACCAGTTTTTTATTCCAAATTAACCCCAGTTTATTTTTTTAAGTTTCTGAAAATTTGGACAACATTTCAATAAATGAACAGGATCCAATTTTTAAAAAATTAAATCTTATTTGGAGCCCCAATGCAGAAACAAGCAGAAATTCTATGGTTAAAGGGTAAAGGGTCTCAGGATTGATATAATACCCTACTATATCTATCTCCAGAAGGTACAAATTGAAATATTACATATTTAATGCTAATAGAGACATTTTCACTAGTCCACGCTGGAGAGATGTTTCCAAATTAATAGAAAAATTAAAACTCTAAGAACTACCCAAAGGCGAGTTTTAGAAATATGTTCATACAGTGGCTTAGGAAAATCTTCCAAACATGAGATTATTGAGTTTTCAAGAGAAGAATATATAATTCTTACTGGAAAAAGTATGAACAATTTGATATAGCAAATGGAGCATTTTCCAATTTCTGGAATAATCTGATCTGAAATTTTATAATTTTTTATTTAACAACGATTGTAAGTTACTTGAAGTAACAGCACAAATGGGGAGAATCCTGTGCTACTTATGAAAGTATAAGACATAGGGATAATTTATTTATTACATTATTCACATAAGGACATAAATGTCAATGTTATAAGTTATATTTCTAAGAAACAGATTTTTATCATGAAAAATAATATAGACCTTGGAAAAAGCTAAAATTTGCTTGCAGAAAATTCAAATTAAACTCAGTTTGTAATTGATGAGACAGATGTTGCAAAGATAATTTTCTCTCTCTGGTCTTAGATGATTCCTGAACAAGTTTAATTTAAACACTATTTTTTCTTCTAATTTTTTTTTTAGAGAGAGAGAGAGAGAGAGAGAGAGAGAGAGAGAGAGAAATTTTTTAATATTTATTTTTTAGTTTTCAGTGGAACACAACATCTTTATTTTACTTTTAAGTGGTGCTGAGGATAGAACCCAGCACCCTGCACATGCCAGGCAAGCATGCTACTGCTTGAGCCACATCTCCAGCCCCTTCTTCTAATTTTTTATTAAGATGTGACCTCTTGTGACTTTAGAAAATAGGCTACATTTTAGAAAGGAAGTAAACTTTCAATGATAAATGAAAGATTTCTAGGTTCCTCATTGCTGCTGTATCTAAATTGTCTGTGGTCTATTTTAAAATGTAGATGAAGAGGCTATCGAGGGAAAAAATGGAGTGCGATGATTTCAGTTTTAATTTCCCACTCTGCCACTAACTCAATGTTTAATCTTGGGCAAAAATCTCTGTGGACCTCAGTTTCTAAATCTAATAAATGGGAATCTTACTATTTGTTATATTTATTTTGTCTAGAATATTGACAGATGACTATAAAGCCTTTTGAGTCAGAAAGTAACATAGTTGGTAAGTATAGATTGGACACCTATGTTAAATTTTTCCATATGATTAGGCAAAGTGTGCCTTTGTGTGTATTAGTAAAATGAATTATTTTTATAGTGGAAATTCATTTATAAGACACTGCAGTAGCAAGGTATTTTGCAGGGTGTTCAGCATTATTAGTATTAAAATTGTTCCCTGGATTTTTAGTTTTTCCATGGCAGTGTGAAAAACTAGGCATTGCTATTAACTGCTGTTTATATGAGTAATTCTTTTGTTCAAAGGAGAGATACATCTGAGACTATGCATACATTTATTTAATATAGAGGTGTAAGCAAAATCAGATTTTACATACCGACCAATAAAACTCTCAGTTTAAATTGGTGTTTGTTATGCACATTAGCAGCTGTGTGCTGAGGGAGCTTCCATTTAACAGGTATAGCACATTCTCAAACCTTGGGAGAGTAGTGAGGACTTTTTACAGATACTGGCAAAAATACTTTTTAGGTTATTGTGATATATTTATAAATAACTTAGATAAATTACACCTTAAGATTATAAAAGAGATTTTTAGTAAGCCATATTAGAATCAAATTATTGGTTTTATATATTGTTTAATCACACTTGTTTTCATTGTATATCTTATGTTATTTAGACTTGGGAAAATGATCTTAATTAGGGAAAATATGACCACTAAAGCACTTTCTCATGTTGAGTGATGTTCTCTTGTATCTTCTTATTTATATTACTTTGCTTGAAGAAAGTGACTTTCAGTTAGAAAAGGAGAACATTAATGGACTATAATAATTTTACTCTTTAATTATTATAACATTGATACAGTTAAAATAGATGAACCCTAAAATGCCGAATATTTAAAAGATAAAGTATTTTAGAAAAGTGCTATTCAGCCAATTTCTCCCATTTTATATACTTAACTATTATTCATCTTTATTTTGTTTATAAATGAGTTCTTCTAGGGGAAAATGTAAAATTGAAAGAATGACTTTTAGCAATTTCAGTTATTATTATTATTTTTTTTTACTTTTGGGGCTTTTTATCTTATTTTGAAAGGCAGGTCTCCATGAGTCTTTGCTTTTTCAATTTCTCATTAGGAAATTAATGCATACCTAATACCAATGACAACAGCAAGGATAGTTAATACTCGCTGAGCTCTTGTTATATACAAGGCATTTGCAAAGCATTTTATATTCATTATCTCATTTGGTTCTGACCTCCTTATGTCAGTATTTATATGGTAAATACTCATATTGCTCTTATTTTACAGATTAGCCTTAAAGCAGTTGAGTACCTTCAGAGTCACATTTGAAGCAAGTGGAAAAATTAGAGTTTGTACCTAAATAGTGAGCTCCAGAGCTGGCAGTAGATCATTGCACAGATTTAGAAATCTGTATTGTATTTATGCTGGCAATTGACAAGTTGAATGTGTAATAAAATGATCAAATTCACATTAACAAGAGATTTTACAAAATATCTGGGAATACCATTATTAAAAAATCTTTAACCTTATATTCAATGTATAAAAATCTGCTTTTTATACATGAGCAAGTTATATTGTAAAATAGCTTATTAATATGTAAAATAATTTTATATGTTAAAATGATTTTAAATCATTTAAAATGTTTGGATCTTTATAGAATAGTCCTAAAGTTTAATTGGAAGGATAGAAATAATGAGTGAGAATGGACCATGGACATTTGGAAAGAGAATAATGGTGACCAGGGCTAGAGATGATTTACTGTTCCAGTTGGGATAATTAGCTGGTAGGCAGACTTGTTGGCCAGGATGAGTAACACTCCCTCCCACCCCATTTTGCAGTATTTTGAACACTTAAAGATGTTCCTGTTAAGTGAATTTGAATTAAGTTTTGAATGATTACATTTACTTATTTGCTTGATGAAGCCAATGTTGAAATCCAGTTGGGAAGTTCAAAATCAGACTTCTATGAAGAGGATAGTCAGCAAAGCAGATATCAACAGAACAGAAACTGGTTATCCGATCAGATCCTGGAGGCTTGGAGTGAAGTAAAGGTCATTGATGAAGATAGTTCTAGCAGGCATTTCTAATTTTAACTTTGGATAGAAGAGAACATATTAAAGAGAGAAAGTTGACATAGACTTGAATTCTGTGTTCTTTATGACTAAGCAGAATGCATGTGAACACATCTCTTTGTGTGTCTCTATGTAGATCAGCACTCAGTGGATTGTACTACTCCCAGGGTTAAAAGTCTTAGCTCTGCCACCTTATAGATCTGTGACCATGAACAAGTTATTTACCTTGCCAGTTCCTCTGTTTCCTCTTCTGTAAAACAAGGATACCAATATTATCTGCATGTGAAGCATGGAGATCAGTAGCTAGTGTGTAGTAACTTCACAATTAAGAGTAGTTACTGATGTTGATTAGCAATGATAAACTAAATGATTGATGTTGATTAGCAATGATAAATAAAATGATTTTTCTTACTGAGTGACCACTATGTTAAATGCATGTGCTAGGTAAGAGCTTACGGATTTAATCCTTAAGGTATCATTAGATTTTTTTTTTTTTTAAACAAAAGACAAGACTTAGTAAGAAGAAGAATACATGGATCTATCTGGCAGAATACCATCCCTGGACACTGTAAAAACTCTATTATGGTAGGTGTGGGCCAGGTCATGGAGGGCCTCATGGAAGAGACAATGTTTCATTTTTATTTATTGTATTTTAGAATGTTATAATTTGCTTGTTTTTGTTCATTTGTACCAAACTTTCCAACAGTCACTATTTCATTGCTGTGTATGAGATGTCTCTATTTTCTTTGATGGTTCTCCACCATGATTTGATTTAATTCTCTATCTGTACCATGGTACCTCTGGTCTCTAATATTTGGCCAGTTCATAATTCCATCTTTTTTTTCCTAAAAGCCACCACGTTTTGAGTATATCTCCTTGAAGCCTTCTGTTATTCTCTACTTTTGTCCCAAGTCTTCTCTCATATCGGTTCTCCAAGGGCTTTGACTACAGAAGGGAAAATTAAAAGCAAACAACAAAAAGAAAATCACTTGGCTAATTCAAAAAGGGCTTATGTAGATTGATTTTCAACCTCACACAAAGTCCTTTGTGAGAATTCTAAAAGGGTGAATGCTTGGTTGGTGTAAAGGAAAACTTAACATTTCATGAGGATTATGTTTGCCACCAAGTTGGCAGTGTTGGCACATGGAGCAGTTCCTGAGCACTAGCTTCTAGGGGTGTAAATATCAAAGAGATGGTCAGTGTCTCCGTGTTCAACTCGTGTTGCTATTGCCTTTGCATGAACCTTTGCTTTGTAAGACTTGCCAACTGAAACAGCTCTTTCTCTGTCTCATTAACTCCCCTCAATATTCAGTTGTTTCTTTGCTCACTGGCCCATGGGTCTTCACTTCTCTTCTACTTAAAAAAAAAAAAGAAAGAAAGAAGAAAAATAAGAACAAGAAGCAGCAGTAGCAGCTTAAGTCACTTGGCAGTTTTACTAGAAAGCACTCAGGGATGCACGACTCTGAAGGCCTTTATATAAAATAATGTGTTATATTACTTCAAATACTGTGTTTACAGAGCTCATACTGCTAAGGATTAAAGGAATGTGCCGTGACAAATCTGATTCTGAGCAGGATTGCTTCTCTAAAACAGATCAGTTGCATTCAAGTAGAACTTTTGATTTATGAGAATTAGGGCTGCTGAGTACATTGTATGTTGCTCTATATAATGTCAACAGATTATTGTTTCCCCTGAGACTCCCAGAGGAAGTCCAAAAAGGTCTAGTGAAAATCTCTTGGTTTATAATATCACTGCTCCCAGCAGAGGGTCAAGATATCTGGGTTTCTCTTCATGTAACAGGAGCACAGCTTTTAGAACAAAAAGGGTTCCTACTGGTAGATGTTAATTGTTTCAATAGAAATCACCCGTTTTTGGTGAGGTTAATTTTTTTTTTTTCTGGTCCTGAGGGAGACTTACTTTAAACATTGTTGAAATATCTCTTGATCTTTTAGAAAGATTTACAGCTTTCCTTCCCCTTCTTTTGTTGTGAGATACATATTTATGGCCTTTGTTCCACTTTGTTTGGATGTTTTGGAAGTTAGCAATTATAAAATTCCAATAATCTATTCGGTTTGCTATATTATAATGGCTAAATTAATCGTCAACTTGATTGGATTAAGAGATACCTAAGACTAAAATGTGTCTGGGTGTGTCAGTGATGGTGTGTATAGGAATGATTGGCATATAAGATAGCAAACTGGAGTGGAGACTTTCCCTAATTGTGGGCAGCACTGTCCAATAGGTTGGAAGCTTGGATGGAATAAAAGTTGGAAGAACAAGGAAGCAGTAGCAGATGCAGGTTTAATTCTTCTCCAATGGATTCTTGGTTGTTGCTGAGATCTCCTGAGGACTTCAGACTCTCATTCCTTCACTCTCCCAAAGCAAATTCTGCCAGAGATTCTCCAGGGAGTTTCCAGAAGCCTTTGGTCCCTGACTACTGGGGTAGCAATGGTGATCCCTCTTGTTCTGAGGATTCAGCACCTTGGACTTCACAGCTATTGTTTTTTCTAGCTCTCCAGCCTGCTGATGGCCATTGTAGACTATCCAGCTTCTGGTTGTGTAAACCATTGTAATAAATCCCCTTTTTTATAATCATACCTCCTGTTGATTCTGTTCCTCTAGAGAACCCTAATACACATATCACGTAGTTTCCCTAGTATTTTTAAAAAATTGAATGAATGGTGTAAGTTGCCTTTTCATCATAAGCATCACAGATTATGGCTAACTGTGGGACTAAAAACTAAAACAACAAATCCTCAAAAAAATTTTTTTCTCATTGCAACAAAAGATATGAAAGTGTGTAGAATCTCTCATTTTTTCCTAAGATGTCAAAACAATAGGTAAAAGGATTCCAAGTAAGAGTAGGACAGTTCATTTCTCATGCAAAATTTATAGAATGACAAGCAGGATATCCCATGATTCTTGGATCCTTCAGTAAGATCAAAGCCTAAAAGTACAAGAGGATTTGTGAGGATGAGTTCTCAAAAGAGGGTTCTCTTCAGATATTGTCCAGTGGTGAGTCTCCATTCCTCCACTTTTGTGAAAGGAATGATCTCTTCCCTTCCCTCAAAGCTAGCTGCAAAAGGGTTCCATGAGAACCTCAGAGTTTTAAAGGTGTTTTCTGCAATTGGACACTGTAGAGGACTTATACCTGACTTGTGTGGGAAAACCAAAGCAGATGTTATACTGAAGTCTTACTCTTGCCTCAGAAAGTTGGCGGTGATAAAACATAGAAAAATGGCTTTTTGACAGAGCTCAGGGAGGGCCAATGTGTTTTGATTGGACTACTTTTCCAGAAGCAGGGATGTGGAACATTTTCCACAGACTAGATGTGGTGTACACAGGAGAAAGCTGGCATGGAATCATCTGAGGATATGCCCAATGGTCACCCTCAGAGAAAACAGTCTGAGAGAAATTATTTGAACCAAGTTTTGCATTGGAATAAAATATCTAAAAATGCTACATAAAATAGAAAAAAATCTTACTTAAAAGTGACAAGATCTAAAAAAAAGTAAAGATCTACCAAGTTAAAAGATAAATAAATACTGAAACAAGAAGGTAAGATGATCATTGAATCTACTTTTCTTTGAGGATATTTACCAAAAAAGCTAAACTGGAGTGTAAGTCAAATAGGGTGGATAGCAGTCTCTGAGAGGAGTCTGAGAGACAGTGCTGTAATAGAACTGGGCCCCAAGGGGTGATGGGTATTAGAAGTAAACTGGCAGCTGGGCATGGTGGTGCACACCTGTAATCCCAGTGGCCTGGGGGCTAAGGCAGGAGGATCGCAAATTCAAAGCCAGCCTCAAGAAACTTAGTGATGTCCTAAGTAACTCAGTGAGACCCTCTCTCTAAATAAAATCTAAAAAAGGGCTGGGAGTGTGGCTCAGTGGTTAAGCTCCCCTGGGTTCAATACCTCGTACCCTGCCCCTCCAAAAAACAGAAGTAAACTGGCCTCATTATCCCAGCACCATGCACCGTGAGTCTGAAAGGAAGTTTATGTTGATGCTGAAACAACAAGGTAAGGGAACAGAGACATTATAACCCCAATTTGGTTCTCATGAGTATGTAGAAACCCACATTTACTTAGTTTGGTGGACTCCCAAAACCTCATTTTTATTTAATTGCTTCTATTTTGGCATTATCCTTAGGAACCTAGGAGAAGTAAATTAAAGTATTTCTGCAGAAAGGTTATCTTCATCTTATACTCAGAAATGTCTATATTTTTCAAGGAACCTTACTCACTGGCACAAACTGTCAGTAAATAACCAATCACACAAGGAAACAAGGGCACCAAAAGTAAGAAGGATTCAACAAAACATGAAACAGAGGTAAATCTCCAAATAGCCCCGATATTTTAGTTACACTCATAAATTATAAAACACTTGCTAACAAATGTTTAAAGAAATAAAAACACACCTGATATTATAACACTCAAGAGATGTCTTGTGAAATTTCAAGAACTGAATAAAAGTTTCACAAATGAGAAATCCAGTAAATGAAAGTAAAAACTCAATGAATAAACCAGAATAATTACCAGGAAATCAATCAGAATTGTTTCCTAGAATGTAAAATGAAGAAGCAAAGAAATGGAAAAAAATGAAAGAAATGTTAAAAGTTATTTAGGATAGAAACAGTTTAATGTACGTTTTAATGTATGTTTTATGGGAATTCTAGAGGAAGACAAAACAAAGGAGGAGGAGGAAATACTTGAGAAAATATCAGCTGCAAATTTTCTGCAATTAATGCTAATCTGTCGATTAAAGGTGCTCAACAATGCCAAAGCATGATAGGTAGAAAGAAACACCCGGGTTTATCATAGTCAAACTGCAGTAGACAAGTCAAGATCTTAAAAGAAACCAGAGATAAGTAATAACAGACCAAAAGTTAATGTCACGTTAACCGCAGAATCCAAAGAAAGTAAAATTGCCTCATTAACATACTGAAAGGAAAAATACTCAGGGAAAATAACTTTTAAGAGTCTCAGTAAATAAAAGACATTTTTCCTGGCCAAGAGATACTAAGTTTTTCATCATTAGGTTCCTTCTAATGGAAATACCCAAACATGGTAGAGCATATTCATGTTAATTCAGATACTCTGGCTACTAATAGGGATCTCATATCTCAGTGACATCAGATTTGACTATATCACTTTTACAGCATGAGTGGAAATGGTATGTGACACTTTGGGTAGTTTTAAAACTGGTATCCCTAATAGGGGATGGTCTTTTAACTGTGATCCTGAAATGAAGAGTCTGTTGGGCATAGACAAGATCTGCCGTGAGCATAAACGTAAAAGCAAAACAAACCTTTGTTACTTTAGCCCATGAAAATTTGGAGTCAGCTATTATTACAGCAAAATCTAGACAGATGTCATTCAGGCTGAAGGAAAATGATCCCAGATGGAAGGTCTGGAAAGCAGGAAGAAATGACAAGAAAAGAGAATTTGCAAATATGTAGTTAACAAAATTAATTACTTAAAAACAATTGTGGGACATAAAATAGAAATGTATCACTGGTAATGATAACATATACATTGAGAGGGAATAAATGCAGTATTTGAAGATCCTAGCATTGTCCAAGGAGAAGACAGAAATTAAAGAATTATGAAAAAATCAAAAAGAGATGATCAACAAAGCTAAAAGTTGGTTTTCAGAAAAGAATAATAAAATGCATAAATGTATGGTGAGATTAATCAAAAACTAAAAAAGATGTACAAATAATCAATTTATAGAATAAAATGGGATCATTATAGATACTGTTATGTTAAAGTAATATAAGGTGTTTATTAATATTTTATGCCAGTGTAAAATGGACAAATTACTGGAAAAATTAACTTATTAATGTTGAAAAACAGAAATATATGAAGCATATATTTATTAAACAAATTTAATGCATTAAAATATTCATACAAATGAAACTGGGTATAGCTTGAATTATAACTACCAAAGAAAGGAGAAATTTTATACAAAATTTTGAGTGTAAATAGAAAACAAGGAACATTTCCCAATTCCTTCTTTGAGGTTAGCATAACTTTTATGTGAGAACCTTACATGGTCAGTATAAGAAGTGAAAATTTTATTCATCCATGAATATAGATGCAAACATACAAAATCAAACAAAAGAAAATATCAAATATGTTGTAAAATTGTTTATTCCAGATGCATGAAATTAGTTGAACATTTGAAAATCCATCAGTGTAAGCCAGCATAATAATACAGAAGAGAAAATATATGGTTCTCTCAATAATGCAGAAAAATATTTGGTGGAGTCAATATTTAATTCATGATGAAAATTATTAGCAGACTAGAATCAACATATTTTACATGATAAAAGATTGCTTGTAAACATAATCAAGGGTAGGATGTACACTGAACATTTTCTGCTTTGGATTAGAAATCAGATAGTGATACTGGCCAATTTTCTACTACTTCTATTCAACATGGCATGGGAAGCCTAAACCAGTGCAGAATGGCAGGCAAAGAAACCAATGATGTAAGGATTAAAAACAAAATGCAAAATTGCTCCTGTTTACAGATGACATAATTCTATTTGGAACATCAAAGTGATTTAATTAATATGCCTAATAAGTAAGTTGCTAGATACACATTAATATACATCAATTAATTGTACTTCTAAATAACAGCAACAAAACAATTAAAGTGAAATAATACATGTTTTGCCATAGCTTTAAAAATATGAAGTATCTGGGAATAAATCTAATGAAGATGTATGTAAGACTTCTGTGGAAAAATTATAAAAATTGATATTAAAGTGACATAAATAAATTTAGAACAAACATCGACAGAGTGAAAGACTCAAATGTATAAATATCTCAGTTATATCTCAGTTGATTTATAGATCAATGAATCCCAAACCAAATTCTAGTAATTTCCTTTGTTTCAACTCAACAATCTAATTTGAAAGTTATATGCAATTTCAAAGGGTCATGAAGAGCCAGTAAACTCTTGGAGAAGCCAAATAAAATGGGAAGAATGTTCTTATCATGTATTAAGACATATATGCTGGTTTTGGGATACAATCCAGAGCTACATGCTAACCATGTTCTCTACCACTAAGCCACACACCCCTTGCCCAAGATGTATTTTAAGTTATACATGGTAGAAGCATGTGGCTAGGTATGTAAGTGAAGAGAGTGGAGAACCAAAGGAAAAATACCCACCTATTTATGGGCAGTTGATAGATGAGAGAGATTAGCTTTTGGCTTGGGAGGCTGAGACAGGAAGATCAAAAGTTCAAAGACAGCCTCAGGAACAGTGAGGCACTAAGCAACTCAGTGAGACCTTGTCTCTAAATAAAATATAAAATAAGACTGGGGATGTGGCTCAGTGGGCGAGTGCCCCTAAGTTCAATCCCTGATACTGCTCCACCCCTGCAAAAAAAAAAAAAAAAGACAAAGAAGTTTTTAATAAATAACACTAGATCCTTTTAATATCTGGATAGAAATAAAATTAAACTTAACTCTTACGTTGCACCATATGAAAATGAACTCCAAAGAGATTGAAGACTTAAATGTCAAAGGTAATATACAAAGGTCTAGAAGATAATATAGAAGAATATCTGTAGGGGAAGCTTTCTTATATAAGATATAAAAATCAGCCCATAAATGGAAAGATCAATACATTGATTTAATTAACATTAACAATGTCTGTCTATCAGAAAGTCTCCATGAAAAGCATGATAAGAGCCAGGCAGGGTGGCACACTCCTGTAATCTCAGGCTAAGGCAGGAGAGCAGCAAGTTGGAGGCCAGCCTCATCTAGTTAGTGAGACTCTCAGCAACTTAGCTAGACACTTCTCAAAATAAAAAATAAATAAAAAATAGAACTTGGGGTATAGCTCAGTGGCAAGTGCCCCTGGGTTCAATTCCTAGAACCTGAAAAATACATATAAATAAAAGCATGATAAAACACATTTTCAGAGTTGGGGAAGTTATTAACAATCTGTATAACAAACAAACAAAAGGGAAAAACATCCAGGATTTATAAGAGGTATAAAACAACAAGAAAAAAGAGGAAACCAGATGGTTAATAAATATATGAAAAGATGATCAATTTTATTAACAATTAGAAAAATTTTAAACAGTACTACAATGAAACACCATTATTCCCATCTGATTGGTAAAATCTGACAATATAATTTATTGGTCACAATGTAGCAGAACTCACTGTTGATGAAAACTTAAATGCATTTACCAATTTAGGAATTTTGATATTATCTAATGAAGATTAAGATTCAACAAGTTTATTCCTAAGTGTACTCTTAAGATACTCTGGACATATGCCTCTTCATAATACGTAGGAAAGAATGTTCATAGCAAAATTGTTTATAATAGCCAGACATGAGAAAGAATTCAATTGTAAATCAATAGTAGGATATACAATCAATTCATATAACTTAAAATGAATAAGTTATAAACACATATGAACCTCACAAAGTAGCTTTGAACAAATGTTGCAATTCTTTAAATCATTCACACTACGTGATTCTGTTTATATAAAATTTAAAAACAGCAAGGTAAAACTATTACATATTGTTTGGAGCATGCATACCTAGGTGATAAAACTCTGAAGAAAATAAGGAAATGATTATTACAAAAATTAGATTTGTTTACCTCTAAGGAGGAGGAAATGTCTTGTGATCAAAGTGGTGTACATTTTGGGGGTGATCAGTTATAAGTGGTTGGCTAAAGTCCATTTTTTGTCCTGCATAGTGGTCATATGGGGGGTTTGCAATATATTATTATTTTTAAGATTACTATTGTATTTTATTTACTTTTTCTATACATGTTGTTTCACAATGAATGATTTCATAAAGATCATATTAGGGGACTGGGGCTGTAGCTCAGTGGCAGAGCACTTGCCTGGCATGTGTGAGGCACTGAGTCTAATCCTCAGCACTGCATATAAGAAATAAAAAAATAAAGGTACACCAACAACTAAAAAATATTTTTAAAAGATTAAACTAGGCCATAAAATCCACATAAGTGTCCATGCTATCTTGGTTCCAAGGTAATTATACAGCATATATATATATTTTCTATTCCTTTCAGCCTGTTTTGTTTTGCAGACTGTAAAATGATAGATTTCTGGTCTGGAAGGGTCAAAGAGAACTAAGTTGTCTAAACCTGTACTGTCTGATGTGGTACTCACATCAGGTATTCAGCACTTGAAATGTCTAATTCATATGTGCAGCATGTCTAAAATACACACTCTATTTCTAAGATTTAAAGTGAAAAAAGAGTATAAAATACCTCATTAATAATTTTCTTAGAGATCATGCTGAATTGATATATTTGGAATACAGTTAAACATTATTAAAATTAACTTCACCTGTTACAATTCCTTTGTTTTTAGAGTATAGTTGCTGGAAATTTTAAAATTATGTATGTGACTCATTTTATTTCTCGTGAGCATTATTGATCTGGGCCATTTTAGATGAGAAAGTAAAACCCAAATATAGAAAATTATTTCATTCCCAATTTCTGTACCACCCAAATTCATATACATTTCAAAAGTTAAAATGTTCCTGAATTCAGAAAGACTCTGAGCATCAGAGTCCTCTGCAACTGTAAATTGATGTCTGCTGGGTGATAAAATACAAACTTGAGTTCAGATCCTAGCAACACATCTCAGTAGCTGTGCTGCCTTCATCAAGTTATTTAATTGGGTTTTAGTTTCTTTGTCTAGAAACTATATAATATTACATAGTTCACTCTACCATTGAGGTAATAAGACCAGATAAACTGTGTGCTATCGTGTTAGTTAACTTTCCAGTACTATAACAGAATATCTGAGATAATCAACTTAAAAGAGGAAAAGTTTACTTTTGTTAACAGTTTTCGAGGTTTCAGTCCATGGTTGGTTGGCCTGTTGCTTTTATGCCACACAAGGCAGAACATCATGGCGGAACAAGCTGCTCAGTTCATGGCAGCTAGAAAGCAAAGACAGAAAGAGGAGGACCAGAGTCCGAGGATCCCCTTCAAGGGCATACCCTAGTGACCAAACCCCTTTCCACTAGGTCTTAACCTTCTAAAAGTTCCCCCATCTCCTCTTAGCACCAAGCCATGTGACCAAGCCTTCAACACACAGGGCTTTGGGTGTTACTTATTTGAACTATAGCAGGTAGTCACAACATGGCTCCTAGAGTAAATATTTAAGAACTTGTTTCCCTTTGGCATTTCTATGGGTTTCTCATGTCATAGAAATTTCCATTTTCTTCTATCTTGTCTTAGGGTTGAGCCCTGTTATTATGTTTTATTTTACTTCTAAGTTGTTGTGAGTTAATCTGGAGACGATAAATGCTGAAGGAAAGTTTCTAAATATAAAAAACCGTGTCCAGGGTCAAATTTCAAAATTATACTCTAAAATATGTGCTTTTGTAACTATAGAAGACAACAATTTTGCTAATTACCTGGCTAACTCCAGTTGCCTTTTGAGGGAACAGATTCACTTGTGCCTACTCATGCTGTGTGGCCTGGGTGGAAATGCTGTTCTCGTACGTGATTATGTGGCTTTGTGGGGTATTTTATATATAGAGAAAGGAATAATAGCATGATTTTGACTAGGATTATAACCCTTGAATAACAAAGCAAAACTCAAATTCAGACTTCAAAATTTTTAAGGAGGTAGTGAAACAAGCTATTTTATAAGTTTGTAGAGGGGACCATCAGAGCCCAGGCACAACTTTAAATAATTTGAAGGTCTTCTGGAGACAGACAATGAAGTTCATGTGCTGCAGCACTAAACCCAGTATTACTAGCTCTTCAAGGAGATGGCTCATTTGCATAGAATTAGAAAGGGAAAAAAAAAGAAAGGTTAAAAAGATGCTCCTAGATTTTTAGTTTTTAATAATGAAATTAAAGAGGCCGTGAGTTTCTCAGTAACCACCCTCTGTCTAGAAGCCTAGAATTAAGCCTAGAATTAAGAATGGAGTATGGTAATTGAATAAGGTCAAGAAGAAAGTGACTTAATTTGCAGTTAGGTAAGCAGTAGGGACCAGGATCTGGCAGCAAGGTTGTTAATCACTAGGGATGGCCAGGTGTGAAACTACTTTCCCTCAAAGTCTTTAATATACATAGAGTTTCATTTTGGTAGGGAAGTGGGGATGCATTAATTGATCTCCTTCTAGTATCTTCTGGGAAAGGGATAGGGGAAAACACAATTTATTCATTTACTACTCTCTGCTGATCTCTTTGCATACATTAAAACATTTAATCATTACAACAGTTCTGTGAAAGCAGAGTTAATATGCTTTTATTTTTAATGAAGAAACTTAGACTCAGAAATTTAAGTATATTGTCTGAAGTCACATAGTTACTAAGGGTCTGAATAAGGACTTGAGTTTAGTTATGTTTAGCTGATTCTAAAGCCTCTGAGCTGCTTAACAGCTGCCTCCCTGGAAAAGTCTCCTGTTACTTGTTGGTTCAAGAATCTGTACTTCACTTGTGTTAGCGGTGAAGTCCATTCTTTATACAATTTTGTACAAATGAGATATGTACAGATGTAAGTGATACAGGGCTGCTTCATGTTGTCCAGCTCCTGAACACCTCGATTGGAAATTCATTGCTATATTTTATTAATTTCGTATTCAGTTCTTAATTCTTTTGCTTTTGCCACAAACTTGTAAATGACAAGTGTGGTAACCACAAAGAGGCTGGAACATGACTTTGATAGTCTTAAGTTTCAATTGTGTTTTCTCAATAGAAATGTAATTGGAATCAGTGGGGGTTCAGTCTTGGTAGAGATTAACGATTAGACTCTTTATTCTTGCAATTTTACATCAGTTTTGGCTTATTTGATTACTCTAGTTTTCTTTTGTGCCCTGTGCAGTCTGGGGCAAGCCAAGGTATTTCTGAATCTCTGTATAACTGTGTTTAGCATGTTGAGCTTACTGTGAGCAACTGATTCTATCTGTTCCAAGTATAATTTTGATGATTTTGAATTTTTTTTTTTCTCAGAGAAGGAAATAGTATTGAAAGGGTGGGACTTGGGTAATGCTCTTCACTGGATTTTGTTTCTATGAGGTTTTGGTGATGGATTTTACAATGTGTTTTCTGAAATAACTAAGGCTATACAGTTCTATTTGGTACATACAATTTATATTGTTAATAAAATCCCCAAATTTGCTAGTTAACATAACTTCTTTTGCATCTAATCATCTAAATAAGGCTTAAATACTTTAAATCATGTTAAAGGCCGGTATACTTTTCAATGTAGAACCTATAAATATAAAGCATGTGTTTTATAATTTTTAAGAATGCTGAACAATTTCCATTAGATTTTTATCAATTCCATGAGCAAATTCAATACATATGTTAATTATTTATCAAGTGTATGTTATATGGTACTTGTCTGGAAATATAGACTATGAACTCAACTAGGGTATCATGTGTTTTCAGGTATTCTAGGTATTATTTTATAATGTGTGTTGAAGTTTAAGTATCTTCAATAATTCCTATTTTATTAAACCCTTGTTTTCATAAATAACTGGCAGAGAGAATCTGATGCTCAATTTCTTCAAGGCATAAAGAGCTGAGTCAAGACTGGTTCTCAAGAGTAACCTTTAATTCCCACATTTATTCCATCATAACTCAAAAAGTTTTCACTACTTCAAAAATTTTTTGGTATTCTGTTTTAATGGTAAAGTGAGAGATGAATATTTTCATGGATGACTGAAAAATATGCAATATATATTGAAAATGCTTATTTACATTTTTAGTAAGTATATAGTTAAGAAATTAAAAATTTTCATTCATACAAAATAAGTCTAATATGCTTCAAACCCCTGATGAAAAGACATAGTATGAAATCCTTGAATCCTTTTTAAAACTATTTTAAAAATATTTTTTAGTTGTAGATGGACACAATATCTGTATTTATTTTTATGTGGTGCTGAGGATCAGACCCAGTGCCTCACACATGCAAGGCGATTGCTCTACCATTGAGCTATAGCCCCAGCCCCCAAAATCCTTGAATCTTTTCCTGAGTCAGTTTTTTCTTTGTCCTCTAGCTCTGTTAGATAAAGTTGGTAAAATGTATTATTAAATAACTTTCCATGGAGTCTGATGAATTGATTTCTCAATCTTTTGAGGTGAAATCAGAGTGAGATAATAAGGCAACTTTCATTGGAGGTGCTTTGCAAACACTGTCTCATTAATCCTCGTACCAATAATTGGAAAACATTATTGTTGCAATACTTCAGGGGAGATGGAGAAGGCTTCATGAGGTCCTTTTGTTTCAAGTCACGTCCTAAGTCAGAGATCAAGTCTATAATAGAATTTTGCCTTTTGTTTCTGCTGCTGAGGAACATAGCAGTGCTTTGTGCATTTTGATGCTAAAGAAAAGGCATCAGAATAGCCTATGTTTTAAAAAAAGTTTTTAAGAAAACATAGGGTAATGATCATAAGCAGAAGTCATTTTCCTGGGCAAGAGTGGATGAAATTATGGATATTTGACTTAAATCTGGTCAAGAAGACTTTATGTTCTAACAGGGAAGAGATAGTGTTATGGTTTAGATATGAAGTGTCCCCCAAAAGCTCATCTGTGAGACAGTACAGAAAATTTAGAGGTAAAATAATTGAATTATGAGAGCCTTCACCTAATCAGTGCATTAACCCATTGATATGGATTAACTATAGTCAGGTAGGGTGTGGCTGGAGGAGGGGGTCATTGGTGAGTGGAGCTCTCTCTCTGCTTTCTGATTGCCATATCCTGAGCTTTCCTCTACCACACTCTTCCACCATGATGTTCTGCCTTGCCTTGGGACCAGAGCAGTGGAATCGTCCAACCATGAATTGAGACCTCTGAAACCAGGAGTGCCAAAAAAACTTTTCCTCTTCTAAAGTTGTTTTTGTCAGGTCTTTTGGTCACAGTAGTGAAAAAGCTGATTAAAGAGGTAGGAAATAATTCTAGAAAAAGCAGCTGTGTTGCTTGAGAGTTAATCAGGGAGGAGCTAAATGCATATATCACAATTCAAAATTACTACAGAAAATACATGTCAAGTTCTTTTGATAGAGACTTCAGAATCAGTGAACGGATTAAGAGCAATGGAAAATATCTTCCAGTAAATTTCTGACCATATAATCAATGTTTAAAGCAATTGATGTCTATCTAGCAAGTTCCTTTATGTACTTGTTTGAGAAAAGATATAATAGGATGTGAACAAAGGTTAAAAGGAGCAGAGGATGGCCAGGAATTAAAATAGAAATAATATTTGGTATTTACTAAGAACTTACATCTGTGATGCCCACTTTTAAATCTGACAGCACACTGGGTACCATACTTATTTCCATTTTAGATATGAGATAATTGAACTCCATAGAGGTTAAGCAAGTTGTCCCTAGGTCTTACGTTAATATAATGGCATGGACCTAAAGGAACCATTCTTAAATATAAAGCACACAATTAGGTGAAGATTTTTAAAGGAAAAAGTGCTAATAAGAATCAAATGTAAGTTATATTTGGAGCAAGAAAAGATAGAAAATGCCTTATTCTTTAAGACAATGGCAGGAAGGAGGGAAATTTCTCAGCTTCGGTTCTTCCTTTATTCCATTTGAAAGGAAATGATTGTCCAACCAATAAAATAAATATTTATAAATAAAAATTTGAAATTCAATATTTGAAAGATGATGGGATACAAATAGCTGCCCACACAAGTTTAAACTAGCTAAAATTGTGGCATGATAGAAGGCACATGAACTTTGTAGTCAGCCAGGAGCCGACCAGACTCAGCTCCTAACACCTTCCTGATTTAGAAATTTGGGCAAGGTATTCAACCTTTATGAGTCTCAGTTTCTTTACCCATGTATTATCCAGGGTTCTCCCAAGAAATAAGAGAAATGTACGGCTCTGTTTATGAAAGATCTTTAGAATAAGGTATTGTTTCATGTGATTACAGAAATTGAGGAGTCCTACCATTCGTCCTGTACAAGCTAGAGTCCCAGGAAAGCTGGTGGTGTAGAGTGAAGGCCTGAGATCTCATGGTGTAGATTCCGGTCTGAGTCTGAAGGCCTGAGAATCAGGAGCACAGAGGACAGGACACATTGGATCAAGCACTCAGGGAAGAAGATAGAGAGAGGGAGAAGGAGAGGAAGCAGGAGAAGGAAAAGAAGGAGGAGGGAAAAGAGAGAAGAGAAGGAGGAAGAGAGGAAAAGAGAATGCTCTCTTCTACCTTTTTGTTCTTTTCAGGCTCTGAAAGGATTGAATGATGCCTACCTGCACTATCCAGTTTACTTAGTTTACTGATTTAAATGTTAATCTCTTTCAGAAACACCTCCCTTAGGAATACCTGAAATAATGTTTAATAATACCCAGCTATCCGGACATCTCATGACACATAAAATTAACTGTAGCACTTGGTGCTTAGGAAAATTATACCTAATTCCTAGAAATGAGTAGATTAAAGGATATAACTGATGTAAAAGGTCTAGTAGATTGTAACCACTTAAACAAATAAATGCTATTTGCCATACACTTTTTTCTGTGACCTTCTCAGTGAATTGTAAATGATTCTGCCAAACTACGATGAGTAATCTCAGAAAAGCCAAGGAAAATAAGACCAGAAATGGAGAAATGTCTTATTTTTCAAAGAAGCAAAAAAGACAAATTAGTTATACCACTGTTCACAAATAAACAAAAAACAGGCACAATTCTAGAATGCATTATTTAAGTTTGCTATCAGGAGTTCTACAAGGGAGCAATCACCTCTACTAAGCAGTGCCTTCTTCCTCATATTGGCATTCTGCTCCACCCTACAGCTGTTGCGAATTTACCCCATCTGTAAAGTCAGGCCCACCTCACATTTCTAAGATCAGATCTGAAATTAGGTTAAATGAAGTTAATGAGCCCTAGCTTAGCACTCCAATAGTCTCTAGGCTCTCTTGTTTCATGTTCTTGATTCTTCATGTTGGCAACCACTCCGGATATCCTAATTTTTCTAGAACAAATGTAAGAAGCTGAGGGAACAATCTGTCTGGGAAGGGAAGATTGCCTTATGTCTGGAAGTTACAAATTATTTCCATAACCAAGTTCAAGGGAATTAGGATCCAAGCTGGCATCAGTGTGTCTGTGTTATGGCTGGGATATGAGGGTGTTCTTCAAAAGTTCCTGTGTTGATACAGGTATGTTTGGAGGTGAAATGACTGGATTATGAGAGTTGTAACCTAATCCTAGTTCTAGTCCTGATCCTATACCATCCTAGTTTGAACAGACTAACTGGGTATTAACTGTATGCAGGTGGGGCATAGCTGGAAGAAGTTGATCACTGGGCCCATGCCCTGAGAGGGTTCATCTTACCTTTAGTTCCTTACTCTTTTCTCTCTTTGTTTCCTGGGTGCCATAAGCTGAGAAGCTTTCTTCCACCATGATGTTCTGTTTATCTCAGGTCCAGAGCAATGGAGTCAGTCAACCATGGACTGAACCTCTGAAACAGTGAATCCAAACTTAACTTTTCTTACTTTAAGTTGTGCTTGTCTGGTATTTTGGTCATAGCAACAAAAAGGTGACTAAAGGTGACCTGAAGATCTGGGTCTAGTTCCACCACAGATCAGGGCATAGAGAGTCACCAAGACTGGCCATACAAAGTTATGTAGGAAGGCTCAAGATCAATTTAAGACATACTGAAATTGCCTCACCTTTGGGGCATCAAATGTGGGAAATAAACTCCAATTTTTAGTGGAGAAACAATTCCTAATGTACTCTTAAGCTGCTGTCAGATTTATTCTAAGGACTGTTAGGATTCTGACCCTGTAGGTGTAGAGTTCTTAGTACATGTAGCATGAATTTTAAATGTTGAAATGTATTTGTTGTGGTTTGCATATGGAATGCCTGTCATAAAACTGAGTTTTTGAAAGCATAGTCCCCAAAGCAACAAGGTTTAGAGGTGTAACTTTTAGGCAATGATTGAATCATGAGAACTGTAACCTCATCTGTGGCTTAATTCATATGTTGGATTAATAATTTAAATGCACATAGGCATATAAGGTGTGGCTAGAGGAGGAAGTAGGTTACAGGGGTCATGCCCTTGGGTACTATATCTTATCCCTGATTCCTTGTGCTCTCTCTTCCTGGCTGCCATGTGGGAGCAGTTTTCCTGGACCACACCCTTCAGCCATGATATTCTGTCTCACCTCCCTCCCAACTCGGTGGAGCTAGCCAACCGCGGACTAAGACTTCTGAAACCATAAGGCAAAATAACCTTTTTCTTCTCTAAGTTGTTCTTCTCAGGTTTTTTGGTCACAGTGCCAAAAAAAAAAAAAAAAAAAAAGTTAACTAACACAATATTAGATTCTTCCCTTTACAGACTGTCTTTGGGATTAGTACAGTTTCTGTACCAAGTATAAACTAAGCTGAATATTGCAGTCTATCATGCTGCATAAGAAGCCAACTCTAAGTTAATGGTGTTACATGTCAACCATCTTTTTAGTCTCATGGACTGCATGACTTGTGTCTGCTCCACAGTGTCTGAGGCTTCAGTTAGGAAATCCTGCAGCTAGGAGTGACTCTTGAACAGCTGGGTTACCATTTGGAGGACCTCGGTTCACACACTAACAACTGGCTGGAAGGAGTTGAACTCGGCTGTGACTGGCAATGAGAGCACACTTGGAGAGCCTCTCCACATGGTTTGGCCTCTTACAGTAAAATGGCTGCTCCTGAAAGGTGCTGGCCTGAGAAGGAGCACACGGAAGGAGCTTTCTAAGAGATGAAGGTAGGATCTGCAGGGTTTCTTCTGACCCAGTCTCTGAAGTCATGCATCACTATTTTTACCTCATTTTTATTGGTTACAAGAATCTCTTCAGCTAGCCCAAATTCAGAAGGAAGGAGGGTAACTGGCAAAACATATTGTGGAAAACCTCATAGGGGATGGGTGAGATGGTTGTGGGCATTTTTGGAAAAATTCAGTTTACCACACTGTGGTATTTTTGATTAGTTTGATGGATTAACTCTGGTTTGTTTTTTCTTCTTATTGTTTTTGTTTTAGAGAATGAGTAGAGTGGAAAAATCTAGGAAAACCTATAACTTATTTCTTGTTGTATTCTCTAGCTTTCTTAGCTCATTTTTGGTGGTAATGGCAGTTCAATTATGGGTTTTAAAATCTCCATTGCTTCGGGATATTTTTGTAAAAGCTGTGATGCGTATATACTCAAGTACCCTATTAAATAGAAATGTTGTATAAACCAGAATGCCAAATGTTTTATGGTACAGAGACAATAGATATATGTGTCCACCTTTATTCCTTAATATTGACATAGATTTATTGTTATAAAGAGTCTGGTGTCTTTTTCATAGCTGCAGTGATTCATTATTTCTCATCCTGAAACAATTGTTTTAAAATGTTCTGGGGCTGCTTCTGTTCATCTCTTTGTATTATATTAAATTTTTTATCTGTAGAAATAGTTTCTTTTTAGTTAGGATTTTGTGGTTCCTAGAAATAGTGAGAAGGGTATGAAAATCTTGCCAATTTTATAGTGAACCTTTAAACAATAGCAAGAGCTTGAAGATAGCTACCTAGCAGTTAGCATCATGTGGAAATGGAAAGGGGAAGCATTTATTGCAACTCTACTATTTAATCTTTGCATTCTCTGTATAATCCTCCAAGTCTATATTCATTATCAGTGAAAGAAAAGATACTGTGTTCTGGTTATATTCAGTGTCAAGTGACTGAAACATTTTGATTAGCAATCTATCTTTTCAATACTAGCAAGTGATTTATTCTTAGTGAGAAAAAAGATTCAGATAGGAATAGTAATTTTTTCACAACCTCATAACTGAACAATACAAAATGGTATTATTTCAACATTATATCTTCAAAGACTTCAATGTTTTCATCCTATTCTTCCTAGCATGAATTTCTTTCTGGAGACAAAGCAAATGTGCACAAGAAATAGGTGGCTCTATTTCTGTAAGTTGGGTTTCATGACCTTCCAAGTGAAGTTTATGTTTATTCAGGTTGGCCCTCTGCTGTGGCCTTGAATGTGCCCCCAGAATTTATGTATTGGAAACCTAGTCCCCAGTGCAGCTGTAGTGAGAGGTGTGGATTTATACAAGGTGTTTAGACTATGGGGGCAGAACCCTCAGGGATAGATGCATAACATTTCTCTTAGTCTGTTTTGTGCTGCTGTAACAGAATACTTGAAACTTGAGATTGAGCAATTTAAAATGAACAGGAAGTTATTGGCTCATGATTCTGGAGGCTGAGAGAGAAGTCCAAGATCAAGGGGCAAGCATGCGACAAGGAGCTTTTTGGTACATCATCCATGGCAGAAGATGGGCAGAAAAAGAAGAGAGGCTAAAGGGAGGGAGGGAGGGGAAGGAAGGAGGAAAAAGGGGAGGGAATTAGCTTTTTTTGTTACTGTGACCAAAAGACATGACAAAAATAACATAGAGGAGGAAAAATTAATTTTGGCTCATCATTTCAGAGATTCAACCCATAATTGGCTGACTAGATAGGTCTGGGCTTGAGGTGAGGCAGAACATCAAGGCAGAAGGGCCTGGGAGAGGATAATAGCTCAGGATGGGCAGCCAGGAAGGAGAGAGAGAGAGAGAGCGAGAGAGAGTGAGCGCTCGCGCAAGCGAGCACATTCTGCTCACCAGGGACAAAATATAAACTCTAGTGATCTACTTTTTCCAGCTACATCCTACCTGCCTACAATCAGTGCCCAGTTAATCCATGTCAGTGGATTAATCCATTGATTAGGTTATATCTTTTATAATCCAACCATCTCACTTCTGCAGATTCTTACATTGTCTTACACATGAGTTTTTGGGCTACCTCATCTCTAAACTGCAACAAGTTTGTTATGTTAAATGGCAAAGGGGAGTTAAGGTTGCAGATGGATTAAGGTTGGCAATCAGTTGACCTTTTATCCCAGATTATCTGAGTGGGTCACATGGAATCAGAGTTTTTAAAAGCAGAAGGGTAAGCAGAAGAGGAATCAGTTGGAGAAGGAGGTATGACAATGAAAGCAGAGCTCAGAGTGATTTGATGTGACAAAGCCTAGACCTGTCCTTGCTGACTTTGAAGATAGTCATAAACCAAAGAGAACAGGTGGCCTCTAGAACCTGGAAAAGGCAAGGAAATCGATTAATCCCTTTTGTTAGGTTCCTAAGGTTGCCATGACAGAATGCCACAAATGGAGTGGCTTCAGACAACAGAAATATATTCTCTTATAGATTTGGAGGCTAACATCTGAAAGCAAGTTGCCAATCGGTCAATCCTTGCTCTGAAACTGGATCAGAGCTTTCCTTTACTCCCTGCCTGGGGTGGTGTAGTGCTTGGTGTTCCTTGGCTTGCAGCTGTATCATATAGTCTGGCCTTCTTCCTGTCTTTGTATTTACTGATAATTTCCTCTTTTATAAGGTTACCAATCATATAAGACTAGGTTCTAGTCTAATGACCACATCTTAACTTGATTCTATCTACACAGCCCTTATCTCCAAGTAATATCTCATTCAAAGGTACCAGGGGTTAGGACTTTAACTCAACATATCATTCTGAGGAACATAAGCTGCTAGAGCTTCCAGAAACCAAAGCACTGCCAGATTATTACTTTGAGCCGTGTAATACTCATGTTGTATTGTAATCTGTAGAACTACAAGATAACCAATTTGTAATATCTTTAAGCTACTAAATTTGGAGCAATTTGTCACAGCTGTCATAGAAAACTAGCATGCGTCTTAATTTAAATGCCATCTCACCTCTGAAATCCCTTATCTTCCTTTGCCAAATTTCATAACTTCTATCACTAACCTGTTTATACTTTTAAAATTAAATATTAACTGCTAATCATTCCCTTGTTATTTTGTTATGTCTTGTATCCCTCTAATGTGAATATTTTTGATAGAAGAGGCAATTTATTCATCATCTTTGTATCTCTTTGAATAAGTGGCTCAATGAGTGGCACCTAATACCTGTTCAGTATTTAGTAACAGTAAATTCTCATGTAGAGCTTGATTCCTTTGTTATAGTGTCAAGTAATTCTCCCAGAATAACTACCTTGAAACTTAAATAAAGTCTTTAAGAAAGGAAATCAAGTCTTTAAAAAATATACTATGAAACCATTTCATAATTGTAAACTTCACACCTGTAAGAAAATGAAAGCAATATTGGTCTGGTGTTTTACATTAAATTTTATTGTAGGTTTGGGATATTTTCATCAAAAGAGCAATTGAATATGCACTTTGTTGTTGTCAGTGTGGCTTGTACTCTAAGAGTGTTTTGTATGTATAGCCAGAAAGTCTTGGTATCTTGTTGGCTAGAAAAACCCTTGATATTTTTCCTGGACAAGCTGAAATGGATCTGTTTTGTTCTGTTTGGTTCAATTTCTGCAGCTATTGCATCCTGCATTTTTCTCATTAAATATGCCTACAAAATGTACTTAATATCAATCTTTATTTTTGTTTTATAGCTGCCAACTGTTTCACAGAACATTTAAAGTTTTTAATTCTTTCTGATAGAATTGTTTGAAAGAAACTGTTAACTATTTGTGAGTATGTGTTGGCTCCTTTTAGTGAATCAGTCATATTTTAAGATATCAAATCAATTGAGTTTCTGTAATTGTTTTCAGTTAAGATCCTCATTTGTGGATGACTGATGGAAAGATCTTGAAAGAATTTTTTAAGTTGGAAAGATTGGAAATAAATACAAAAAGAATATTTTTCTCTTGTCTGAATTATAAGCAACCATTACTATAAAATTTGGATGTTTCTGTGATATCTATCTTTCTGTTTCTAACACCTATTGGAAGAAACCATTTTAAGAGGAAAACCTTGATTCTTCCTTATATTATTCATGAAAAAAATGATTCATGAGAAAAAATGATTAATTGATTAATAAATTTTGCAGCTTGCTTTTCACTATGAGTCTGTAACAACTATGAGTTGTGGTTGACAACAGCAACAACAATAACAATAAATTTTCACTCAAACTAAGAAGGCTTGGAACATTGGGACCACCCAAACTCATAGATATGAAATCACAGAGGATCCAAAAGTAAAGCAGGATATCAGGTGTTTGTGCCAATAAATATAGGTGACAGAATAAACCATTCAGAGGGTGGCTAGGATGACTTAACATTTCTAAGGAATCATTTACTACCATATGCAATAAGTGCAATTGCATACAGTGAGTGTGGTAAATGTCACATCTCAGTAATTCAATGTATATCTGCTTTTAAAGTACTTAATACATGGTTTTGGAGATATCCTAAACAAATATATGCTTGACTAACTGAAGAAATGATCTCCTGGGCATAAATATTTTCTCATTATTGAACAAAATAACAAAATTACAAGGAATTACAACGGGCAAAATGTTTTCATAAGAACATGTAGTATTTTGAGCTTTCTTATTTTACAGGTTTATAAATTGCAAACTTTAATCTCTGTGAAAGGTACTGAAGGGGAAAGTTTGAAAATGTTTAGAAATAACATTTTCAGTGGTTTAATTGTACAGAATAATTGAAAATTTTCAAGTATAATAACAACAATAAATACATTATGCCTGTGCCATAAATAATCTATATACCTTAAATATGTCCATCAAACAATAATTTATGAGGAAGGAAACTATTGTTTTCCTCACTTTCCAAATGAGGGACCTGGTAGCCAGATATTATATGATTGGCCAGAGATCACCTAGCTGATAGTGCTGGATGTGGGGTCAACAGTTGTTTTTTGAGTGTCTATGTGTTAGGTACTGTTTGTGTTATGTGCTGGAGATCTAGGAGCAACAAAACAGACTTTTTAAAAAAAAATCTACGCATATGTAATTTACATTCGTGAGGATACTTTTTCTTGAGGAAGGCATTAATTGTCAGGAAGTCAAAAATATCCTTTAGTTAGCCTTAGAGAAAATTACTGCTAATACTCAATTTCTTTTTATTATTGTCAAACCTCCTTCCACATGAAAAGGAAATTAATTTTTCTTCATCTTAAGCATTACCACATAGTGGCCAGATGTCATCTATATATTCTCTTGACTCTGCAATGGCTTAGAAAACTCAAAGTGAATCTTTAGTCATTCAGGTTCTAAAATGAATTCTGGCAAATTGTGTTCTCTGGGCTCTAGAGCAGCACTATATTTGAGGCTTTGTGGACCATATGGTATCTGTAACAACTACTCAACGCCATCTGCTGTTGTACCCTGAAAGTAGCCACAGACAATATGTAAATGAATGGATGTAGTCAGGCTTGCTCCTGCATAGGCTGTAGTTTGCCAGCCCTGATCTAGAAGGTGGGATCACCTGGAGGAAGAGACCCACATTTCTAATTTGCATACCATAGTGCCTGAGCTAGAAGAGGCCCTGTTTCCTGCTCTGTCTTCTCTGCTTAAATTCTTTACCATCTCTTTTCCCAAGGACCAAACTTTTCCTCTTTAAATTCTGGACACAGATTTAAGTTGTTTTATTCTGTAGTGTTTTATACTGTGTAGGGCGATTCCTGTTAGCCTAGTTCATGGAAGATACCACAAAGACTCATTTCTTTTATTCTTCTTTTAGTTTCAATACTTGCTCCCTTCACTTCTCTGTCTCTGACTCTGTCTGTCTGTCCCTCTCTCTCTCTCTCTCTCTCTCTCTCTCTCTCTCTCTCTCTGTATGGTGGTGGAATTAGGAAAAATTATCTCTCTGTAGGATATTTCACACTCTCACATGGTGTTTAATATACCATTGTTATAATACAAATAAATCATCAGGCATGTTGAACTAGCACAAAAGGGAGGGGTTTTTAAAAATTTTTATTGTTGGTTGTTCAAAACAGTACATAGTTCTTGATATATCATATTTCACACTTTGATTCAAGTGGGTTATGAACTCCCATTTTTACGCCATATACAGATTGCAGAATCACATCAGTTACACATCCATTGATATTGATATCCATTGATATCCATATTGCCATACTAGTGTCTGTTGTATTCTGCTGCCTTTCCTATCCTCTACTATCCCCCCTCCCCTCCCCNTCTTGTATGTACTTTTGTATAACCCTGAGGGTCTCCTTCCATTTCCATGCAATTTCCCTTCTCTCTCAAAAGGGAGGGTTTTAATATGTTTAGATGACATGAACATAGCATGCTAACAGACACAGTTCTCTGATAGTAGAATAATCTACTATCTGAGGTTGAGTGATCCCTTTCCTTTATATTCATGCCTAGGCTGGATACTCATATATTTGAGATGTTGCAGAGGTGACTTTTTAATTAAGTCATAAATTAGGTAGACTACTGATTTCTAAATTCTAATGCTGTGCCAGATTAACTGTATCAGAATGATATTTGAAAGTTCACATTCCTTATTCAGAAGGCTTAGGGTAGGATTGAGGGATCTGTTTTATATAGCTTAAACATCAGACAACATAGAAAGTTTAAAGAAAAAATAAATTCTAACAGTAATCTTGATATCAAGATATTATTCCTGTTAACATTTTGATTTATTTTATATATAACTTGTGCAAAGATTGAATCAGTCTACAGATTGTGTTGTACATTAAAATATATACACACAAACTATATACATATATGTGTGTGTGTGTGCATGTGTACATTTGTATACATGTACTCCTAACAATATATTAAGGAGACATTTTCAAGCCAGCACATAAAAACAAATGTATCTTCTTGATGGTTTTTATGAGAAGCACAAAATATTGTAGGATTTGGATGTATTAACTTATTTCACCAATTCTATAATTTTTCATTAGGAAGAATGTGATTGTGAACATTAATATGTGTTGTGTAGTAAGTATGTTTCTACATATATCTACATTTCTCTCTGTGTGGATATATTTGTATTTATGTACTTGCTGAAAAGTTTTTGTTAACTGTGGTTACAGTATTGGAAAGGATCAAGCATCCTGTTCTTTATTGACAAAGTCTAGATTAAAATTTTTTAATATAACAACTATATTGAACCTTATTTTTTAATATAGTAGCTTCATTTTTTATTTCTTTTTTATTAAAAGGGAGGAACTGATGCTGCAAAGGTAATTGAAAAATATCTGTAAAATTCACATATAATACAATTCACACATTTAAAGGTTACATTCAAGTATTTTTTTGTATATACACATCATTGTGCGGTCACTGCCAACAATTTTTAAACATTTTTATAATTTCAAAACAAAACTATCTTCTTCACCATTTCCTGCCTACAAACCTAGTTAAATACTGATTTACTGTCTGTGTAATGCCTATTTATTTTGATGTTTCATATAAATGGAATTATATAATATACGTTATTTGTAGCTGCCTTATACCTAGCATGTGTTTTCAAAGTTGGTCCACTTGTAGCATTGATCAGTATGCCATTCATTTTTATTGCTTTATAAAATCCCATTTTATGGATATACCATATTTTATATCCATTGTTGCTTTAACTATTTTGGGTCCCACAAATTATCCATTCATCAATAAATGGCATTTCTATTTTTTGGCTATTATGATTAATGCCACTATGAATATTTACATACACATATTTTTTGGTAGTTCATGTTTTCATTTCTTCTGGGTATACAGCTTGGTTTGAAATCACTGGGTCTTATGGCAACTCCATATTAACTTTTTGAGGAATTGCCAGACTGTTTTCAAAAGTGACTGGACCATTCTATATTGCATCCAGTATATGAGAGTTCAGAATTTTCTGTAATCTTGCAAGCACTTGTTACCATCTATCCTGTCATTTATAACTGCTTGGTGTAAAATAGAATCTCATTGAGGTCTGACTTCCATTTCCTTGATGGTTAATGATGTTGAACATTTGTTCATGTACTTATTGGCCATTTGTATATATATTTGGGGAAATGTCTGTTCATATCTTTGCCCATTTTTAAATTGAGTTATTTGCTTTTTTATTATTGAGCCATTAGAATACTTTATATATTCTATATACAATGCCCTTATCAGATACAAAATTTTCTAATTTTCTTCCATGCTTTGGGTTGTTTTTTCATTTTGTTTTTGGTATACTTTGAGACTTAAATGTTTTCAGTTTGATGAAGTTTAATTTGTTCTTTTTTGTTGTTGTTACCTTTTTTTAAAAAAATATTTTTCTTTAGATGTAGATGGACACATGCCTCCATTTTATTTATTTATTTTTATGTGGTGTTGAGGATAGAACCCAGTGCCTCACATGTGCAAAGTGAGCACTCTACCACTGAACCACAACCCCAACCCTGCCTGCCTTTGTTTTTGATGTCACATCTGAGACGATTTTGCCTAGCCTAAGGTAACTATATTTTCTTCCAAGAAGTTGATAGTTTTAGCTCTTGCATTTAGGTCTATGTCCCTTTTAGTTTATTTCTGTGCATGGTGGGAGTGTGAGAAATGAATTCTACTGCATTCTTTTTTGCATGTAGATATTTAGTTGTTCCAGCATCAGTTGTTGAAAGTCTATTATCCACTGAAATGTCAAGGCACCCTTGTCAAAACACAATTGACAATAAATGTGAAGGTTTATTTCTGGGCTCTGCATTCTGCCCCATTTATCTGTATGTCTATCCTTAAGCTGGTACCGCAAGTGACTTTATTTCTATAACTATGAAGTGTTAACACACCAACTTTGTTCTTTTTCAAGGTTGCTTTGACTATTTTGGGTCCCACAAATTAACATACGAATTTTAGAATCAGTCTGTCAGTTTCTGCTAAAAAGCTAGTTGGGATTTTGATAGAAAATGCTTTCAGTCTTTCAATCATACAGGAAAGTATTATCATTTTAATCTTTTTATTCATGAACATAGGCTGTCTTTCCATTTATTTATATCTTTAAGTTTCTCAACAATATTTTCTAGTTTTCAATATATACATCTTATATAAATTATTATATATCTTATGTTTATTTTTATATCTTATGCTTATTTTCCTAAGCATTTTATTCTTTTAGATGCCATTGTAGATGGCACTATTTTGTCAATTTCACTTTCAGATTTTGGATTTCTGATACATAGAAATATCATTGAATTTTGCATATTGCACTAATATGTGGTAATCTTGCCAAACTTGTCCTAATTGGTGTTTTTTTTTTTTTTTTGGATTCCTTACAATTACCTTTTTAAAAAATATATTGTAATAGCAAACTTAACAGAAACAGCATAGAAAATAGGCAACATCAAAAACATGTGCTTGCATGTAGGATAGCTCAGAAGAGTATAATGAATATATGGAATCTATTGTATGATAAAAATGCTACAAACAGGAATGGGGGCTTAGCACAGTGGTAGGGCACTTGCTTAGCATGCATGAGGCCCTGTGCAAAACAAACAAAAAAGCTACAAACACCATTTTAGTTGCTATTGATAAGAAATTTATTTGGCATGGTCCAGAAAAAAATTTCCAGGTTTATTTATAATTGTGACAAATTTGAACTGTTAAAATTTTTCACTGAAATATTTTTGACTTGCATTAATGTTCAATATCCCTGTATTTATATTTAAAAATCACGAACAAGTGCACTGTTGCTAGCAACTTTTGTAGCCAGGTGCTTCCTACCTGCTTTATCACCAGTTGATTTGTTGGTAGTCTGCTTGTAGGAGCCAGGTGTATAGATGCTCCTTTCTTAAATCCCCTTCCCCTTCAGCTGGAGTTCTTGCAAGATAGATGCTGAACTGACTTTGGAGATTGTGCGTAGCACAGGGGTAGGGCTTCATTAAACATCTGGAGAATGATTTGGGGCCTGGAGGTCGAAGTTGAGTGGAAGTGAAGAGGAAGAAGGGCAGGAGGTTTAAATGTGCACACTTGGCCTGCAGCATCTCTAGCTGAATGAGTTCTTAGGACTTTCTATATAAAATATCATATATCTGGGGTGGCAGAGCCCACCTTCCTACCTGGTGCCACCGTAGCCCAGAGTTCCAGGGCAGAGCCATCCCATGCCTGCGCTGAGAGCCACCCCGAGCTGGGGTTCCTTATTCACCAAAGCATAGCTCCACAGCCCAACATCAGGAAACATACAGGGTTGAGGCTGCCACTGCCACAAAAGTGGGATATTGCTGCTTGTGCCAAGAGACAACAATAAGGACCTGGTAAGACATCACCAAGGTCCCCGTGGCCTGGCTGTACCAGAAGTTTCTCTACTGGGGTGCTAGCTGTTATCCTGTTGCTGAGGTAACAGGGAGTCTTGCATAGGGTTGTCTATCTTTTGTTTCTCCTACTAACAGCCAACTTCCTATGATTATCTTCTCACTAGATGTATAATCTAATACCTCTTTATCCTACCTCATAAACATGTCAGCCATCCCCCGAGCCTGCCATTCCACAATCAGAAACTGTAAACCATTATTCAAACTTATTGATTATATGGTTGAAGATAACCAAACTCATCATTTCTGTTTATAGTGGCAAAACTGTAAATGTAAAATTAGAAGCTAACTGATATATGGCTGCATGTTGGGTACATTGAGTGCTATAATATTGATTTCTCCCTTAAAAGTGAGGTATTGGTAACCTGTAAGACGACAGGGCAGGAGCTGTAATACCCCAGATCTATACTGCAAGAGAGGAAGACACATAGACATAATGAAAAAAAACAAGAGAAAAAGTGCTCCAAACAAACCAAGACACTATAATAGTAGAATAGATAGTAAAGTAGGTGAAATGTCACAGAAGGAGTTCAGAATATACATAACTAAAATTATTTGGGAATTAAAGGATGACCTAAGTGAGCAGATACAGGCAAAAATCGATCACTCCAACAAAGAGATAAGAGAATAAATTCAGGCAACCATTAATCACACCTACAAAGAGATGAGAGAGAAAATACAGATTGCAAGATATTACTTCAAGAAAGAGATAGAGATACTGAAAAAAAAAAAACCCAAATAGAAATCCTTGAAATGAAAGAAACAATAAGTCAATTAAGAAACTCAACAGATAGTATCACTAACAGACTAAACCACTTGGAAGATAGAACCTCAGACAATGAAGACAATATATACAATCTTGAAAATAAAGTTGACCACACAGTGAAGATGGTAAGAAACCATGAACAGAACCTCCAAGAATTATGGAATACCATCAAAACTTCAAATTTATTGGGATAGATGAAGGATCATAGTTTCAAACCAAAGGAATGCACAATCTCTTCAATGAAATAATATCAGGAAATTTCCCAAGCATGAAGAAAGAATTAGAAAATCAAATACAAGAAGCCTATAGGACAACAAATGTACAAAATTACAACAGATCTACACCAAGACACATTATAATGAAAATGCCTAGCATACAGAATAAGGATAGAATTTTAAAGGTTGCAAGAGAGAAAAACCAGATTACCTATAAGGGAAGACCAATTTGGATCTCAGTAGATTTTCAACTCAGACTCTCAAAGGTAGGAGATCCTGGAACAACATATACCAAGCTCTAAAAGATAATGGATGCCAACCAAAAATTTTATATCCAGCAAAATTAAGCTTCAAATTTGACAATGAATTAAAATCTTCCATGATAAACAAAAGCTAAAAGAATTTACAGCAAGAAAGCCTGCACTACAGACATTCTTGGCAAAATATTCCATGAAGAGGAAATGAAAAACAACAATGAAAATCTGCAAAGGAAAGAACTACAATAAAAGAAAAGCCAACCAAAGGATAAACCAAGTCAAGCTAAATACCAAAAATAAACAAAAATGACTGGTAATACAAGTCATATCTCAATAATAACCCTAAATGTTAATTGCTTAAACCTTCCAATAAAAAGAAATAGGCTGGTAGATTGGATTGAAAAAAGACCCAACAATATGCCGCCTTCAAGCGACTCATCTCATAGGAAAAGACACCCACAGACTAAAGGTGAAAGGGTGAGATAAAATTACCATTCATGTGGCCTACATAAGCAAGCAGGGATTTCTATCCTCATATCAAATAAATTAGATTTAAAGCCAAAGTTAATAAAATGGATAAAGAGACATTTTATACTGCTTAATGGAACCATACATCAACAAGACATAACAGTTATAAATATATATGCCTCAAACAATAGAGCATCTATGTTCATCAATCAATTCTTCTCAAGTTCAAGAGTCAAATAGATCACAACACAATAATTCTGGGTGACTTTAACACACTTCTTTCACCAATATAGCTCTACCAAACAAAAGCTAAACAAAGAGATTATAGAACTTAATAATTCAATCAACAACTTAGATTTAAACAACATATATAGAGAATATTGTCTATCAATGAGCAAACACACTTTCTTCTCAGCAGTACATGGATCCTTCACTAAAATAAGCCATATATTATGCCACAAAGCAAATCTTAGTAAATACAGAAAAGTAGAGATACTATCCTGCATTCTATCCAATCACAATGGAATGAAATTAGAAATCAAAGATAAAATAAAAATAAAAGCTACTCCAACACCTGGAGACTGAATAATACACTACTGAATGAACAATGGGTTGCAATAGATATCAAGGAGGAGATTAAAAAATTCTTAGAGGTAAATGAGAACACAGATACAACACATCAAAATCTCTGGGACACTATGAAGGCAGTGATAAGAGGAAAGTTCATTTAATGGAGTTCATTCCTTCAAGAAGAAAAAGTTAACAAATAAATGATCTAACATTACATCTCAAAGCCCTAGAAAGAGAAGAAAAAATCAACCCCCAAAACAGTAGGAGACAAGAAATAATTAGAGCTGAAATCAATGATATTGAAACAAACAAACAATTGAAAAAACTGACAAAACAAAAAATTGTTTCTTTGAAAAAATAAATAAAATTGATAAATCATTAGCCACGCTAACAGAGAAGGAGAGAGAAAACTCAAATTACTAACATCTGTGATGAAAAAGGAAATATTATGACAGACACTACAGAAATACATAAGATCATTAGAATTTTTTTTGAAAATTTGTACTCCAATTAAATAGAAAATATTGAAGGCATTGGCAAATTTTTAGAGGCATATGATATGCCTAAACTAAATCAGGATGATATACATACTTTAAACAGATTATTTTCAAGGAAGGAAATAGAGGACACCATCAGGAGTCTACCAACCAAGAAAAGCCCAGGACTGGATGGAACTGAGTTCTACAAGACCTTTAAAGAAGAACTAACACCAAGACTTCTCAAACTATTTCATGAAATAGAAAAAGAGGAAACACTTCCAAACACATTCTATGAGGCCAATATCACCCTGATTCCAAAACCAGACAAAGACACATCAAAGAAAGAAAATTTTAGTCCAATATCTCTAATGAACACAGATGCAAAAATTCTCAGTAGAATTCTGGGAAATCAAATACAAAAACATATAAAAAAGATAGTGCATCACGATAAATTAGGGTTCATCCCAGGAATGCAAGGTTGGTTCACCATACGGAAATCAATAAATGAAATTTGTCACATAGACTCAAAGATAAAAATCATATGATCTTCTCAATATATGCTGAGAAAGGATTTGATAAAATTCAGCATCCCTACATGTTCAAAATGCTTGAAAAACTAAGGAAAACATGAACATACCTCAACATTGTAAAGGCTATCTATGCTAAGCCCAAGGCCAACATCATTCTAAATGGAGAAAAATTGAAAGCATTCTCTCTAAAATCTGGAAAAAGACATGGATGCCCTCTGTCACCACTTCTATTTAACATAGTTCTTGAAACTCTAGATAGAGCAATCAGACGAAAGAAATTAAAGAGATATAGATTGGAAAGGAAGAACTCAAATTATCACTATTTGCAGATGATATGATTCTATACCTAGAAGATCCAAAACATTACAGAAATCTCTTAGAACCAAAAAATGAATTCAGCAAAGTAGCTGCATATAAAATCAACACCTATAAGTCAAAGGCTTTTCTGTACACCAGAAACTAGAAAAACCACCCCATTTACAATAGCCTCAAAAAAAATTGGGAATAAATTTAACAAAAGAGGTGAAAGACCTCTACAATAAAAACTACAGCACACTAAAGTAAGAAATTAAAGAAGACCTTTGATGGAAAGGTAGATGGAAAGATCTAACTTGTTATTGGGTAGGCAGAATTAGTCAAAATGACCATACTACAAAAAGCACTATACAGATTCAATGCAATCCCAATCAAAATCCCAATGGCATTCCTTATAGCAATAGAAAAAACAATCATGAAATTCATGTGGAGAAATAAGAGACCCAGAATAGCCAAAGCAATCCTTAGCAAGAAGAATGAAGCTGGTGGCATTACTATTCCTGACCTAAAACTATACTGCAGAGCAATAGTAACTAAAACAGCATGATATTGGAACAAAAACAGACCTGTAGACCAGTGATACAGAATAGAGGACACAGAGTCTAACCCACATAACTCCCGTTATCTTATCTTATATAAAGGCACCAAAAACGTACATTGGAGAAAAGACAGCCTCTTCAACAAATGGTGCTGGGAAAACTGGAAATTCATATGTAACAAAATGAACCACCATCTCTCACCATGCACAAAACTGAACTCAAAGTGGATCAAGGACCTAGGAATTAAACCACAGACCTTTCACCCAGTGGAAGAAAAAGTAGGCCCAAATCTCTGTCATGTTGGATTAGGCCCCAACTTTTAATAAAATGTCTGTAGCGCAAAAATTAAACCAAGAATCAATAAATGGGATGGATTCGAACTAAAAGCCTTCTTCTCAGCAAAAGAAACAATTGGTGGGGTGAATAGAGAGCCTACAGAATGGGAGCAAATCTTTACCATAAGCAATTAGATAGAGCACTAATCTCTAGGGTATATAAAGCACTCCAAATCTTTAACCCCCCCCAAAAACAAATAATCCAATCATTAAATGGGCCAAGGAACTGGACAGACACTTCTCAGAAGAGGATATACAATTAGTCAACAAATAAATGGAAAAAAAATGTTCAACATCCCTAGCAATTAGAGAAATGCAAATCAAAACCACTCTAAGATCTCATCTCACTCCAGTCAGAATGGCAGCTATTAAGAATAGAAATAATAATAAGTGTTGGCAAGGATGTGGGGGAAAAGGCACACTCATCCATTGCTGGTGGGACTGCAAGTTCGTGCTGCCAATGTGGAAAGCACTATGAAGATTCCTTGGAAAACGGAATGGAGCCACCATTTGACCCACCTATCCCACTCCTTGGTTTATACCCAAAGGATTTTTAAAAAGCATACTACAGGGACACAGCCATGTTAATGTTTATAGCAGCACAATTCACAATAGCTAAATTATGGAACCAAGCTAGATGCCCTGCCATAGATGAATGGATAGGGAAACTTTGGTATATATATACAATGGAACATTACTCAGCATTAAAAGAGAATAAAATCATGGCATTTGCAGGCAAGTGGATGAAGTTGGAGAATATAATGCTAAGTGAAGTAAGCCAATCCTGAAAAACCAAAGGCTGAATGTTTTCTTTGATATAAGGATGCAGATGCATAATGGCAATTGGGAGGGGAGCATGGGAGGAATGAAGGAACTTTAGATAGGGCAAAGGGAAGGGAGGAGAAAGGAGGGGGCAAGGAGGTAGGAATGATGGTGGAATGAGTTACACATCATTACCCTAAGTACATGTATAAGACATGAATAGTGTGAATACTTTGTGTACAGCCATTGTCTTGAAAAATTGTGCTCTATATGTGTAATATGATATGAATTGCATTCTGCCATCATGTATAACAAATCAGAATAAAAAAAAGAAATGAAAAAAATCATCATCTGTTCATCTGCAAATAGAGATAAGTTTTACCTCTTCATTTCTAACAGATACATTTTATTTTATTATTTTCTTTTCTCTCTCTCTTCTTTTTTCTTAATTGCTCTAGGTAGAACCGTCCATGCAATGATGAATAGAGGTGGAGAGAGTAAAACTCCTTCTTTTATCTTAGGGTGAAGTCATTTAGTCTTTTACTCTTAATTATGATGGCAGGTATAGGTTTTTCATAAAAGCCCTTTTGAAATTGGGGAAGTTATTTTCTATGTATTTCCCCTCTATAAATTGAGGATGTTCCAATCTACATTTTTTTTTAAATTGAGAAAGGGTGTTAGATTTTTTCAAACTCTTTTTAACATTTCTGTTGAGATGATTGTTTTTGTTTTTTATTGATATAGAGCATCACCCTGATGGTTTTTGGATGTTAAGCCAACCTTGAATTCCTGGGATAAATTCCACTTGATCATGGTGTATAAGCCTTTTTATGTATTTCCAAATTTGGTTTTACTGAATGTTGGTGATAATTTTTGTGTCTATATAAATAAGAGATATAGATTTGTACCTTTCTTTTTTTTTCCTCTTTATTAGTGTCTTTTCTGCTATTAGTATTAGGGTAATATTAGTTTTTCAGAATGAATTGAGAAGTATTCCCTTCTTTTCTGTATTTGTGAAGAATTAGTGTCAATTTTTAGACCTAGTTATAGGAGTAAATTTAAGAGTTCAGTCTTTGTGATTTGTTCTGACTCTAGTTTTGAATAGGGTGCTTGATAGGGGAAGTAGCCTCTAGTCTTTTTGGCTTGCCTGCCCTAGCATGAACCCTTTCTCCTGTGAGCTTGTGGAAACAAAGGTAATGGGAGACCCATTGTTCTGAGCCTGTCCCATCTGAGGTAGAGCCTGTATCCTCCAAATAGGGCCTGGGTGTAAAAAGGTGACCCCTAACCTCTTGCTGCACATGTCTGGAATTTAACCTGTGCAAAAATGGAGCTGGGAATGAGGAGAAATACTGGCCACTCTTGTCCCTTCAGATGGGCTACAGTCTTTGACTGAGAGCTGGTAGAAGAGAGAGCACTGGCAGGCAGCTGTCACTCTCACAGATTGCATAGTATTAAAGCAATTATTCTTGGCCATACCTGTTTATGGTGAAATCCCCATCGTGCTGAACTGCAGAGAGGAATGAGTTAGAGGATGATTTGTGTCTGAAGTAAAAACCCCCTAAGCTAGGTTGGGAAGCTATCCATGAAAATCTTTTTCTCTTATGATATTAATAATATCCTTCTTTTATTGAAAAATCATTCATAATGTATTTGATTCAATTTTGTAGGTGCAATACTTGAATGAAAATCAAGCCAAACTTAGGCATCTGTTTTTTGATCGAAATTTCCCCAATCCACTGTTACATTTTGTTTTCTCTGAATGCAGTGGTCGATGGGCATTTTTTCATAGTTCTTTTAGGGATGCAATGTAAGAATTTATTATTATCAGCTGTTACATGAGAAACATATAATTCTGAACTAATGATAGGTAAAGGAAAAAATAGCTGCGATATAAAAAACAGTTCCCAAGGCTATAATTATGTTATTACTAGCAAACAGAGTGTTTCTGGTTCATTAAGTAGAAAAGGGAAAAAAAAAAGTGTAAATGATAAAGGTGAAAATTTAATTTTTTCACTTGTTCACATATTTTCCCCTTTGACCAATAAAAACAAGAGGGGGGTTTTTCACACCAAATGAAAATATAAATGATGAAGCCTTTCTTAAATCCAGGGCCATGTGTCTGTCCTTAAGTGTTTTATTATGTGGAGTTCGACCTTTATCTAAAGAGCATCTCTGTTCGATGATAATTGATGGTGCTTTGAGTGAGAGTTTATGACAGTACCTTTACTTACTAAAAATATTTTCCTTAAGGTGAAGATGCTTCTTTTTAAACTTCTGTCCTAGCTTAACCTTTGGAAATACCATGTCAGTTTAGTTGCATTTATAGATTTAATTAACATGTTATGGGCTGTTTTTAGATCGTTAATAAAGATGTGGGGTATGACCAGACTTATTTCTAATCCTGTTAATTGACTAAGTTGTTTGATTTAATTAATCATTCATTCTTCCTTTTTGTCCTATTGGCTTTTAGTCCAGTTTGATGATCATAATTCAAACTCATTACTATTTTAAAATGTCCTTTATATAAAGACATTACCTTAATTAATTTAGTGGTATTACTTTGAAGTATTACTACAAAATAATGGTGTTTTGTTTTGTTTGTTCAAGCATACCACCTCTGCTGGGATTCATGGGGTTCTTATGGGGTCAAGTCCTTGGGTGAGATATGGCCTGAATACTTCTAATAATATTCCAAGAGAATAAGTGCAACATACTCCTTAGAATTAAGGATGCTGTGAAGTTCAGTGAAGGTGCGGTAGTGAGACAGTTATTTCCTGAACTCTCCTACTCTCTGGCTTCTAGAAGCCTGTTCTGTTTGGTGCTATCAAGGAAGCCTCTACACAGGGGAAATGCAGTCATAATCAGGCAGCTGTCACTCTCACAGATTGTATAGTATTAAATCAAACATGCAGCCACCTGTCATCTACATATTAACTTTATAATATTGGGTTGGATAAAAGTATCATGAAACATAGCCTCCATTATCTATTTCATATATTTGTAATTCCGGTTTACTTATAACCCAGCCAAGCTAAATACTTACATCACTTTGTATTTGAGGGACGCAATATCTTATCACAAATAAAACCAGACTGAGCACATTTCTTGCCCTAGCCTTTTATTGGTTATGTTATGTCATGCAAACATTAATTAACCCCTTTCAGTTTCCCTACCTATAAAATAGGAGAGGTAATCAAAGATTCTTTCTATTAACTTGGTTTGTTGTGAGTATTAAACAAATTACTATGAGCCAAGTACTCAGAACATTGTTTGACAGAGTGAGCACTCCATGAAGGTCCTGACACTGTGCCTCCTTAACCTCCCTTTTCCTAAGTCAATCACTGTTCATCCTTCCTGGCCTTCTTGAACTGTGCTCATTTCTCAGTCCTAACATGATACTCCAAATTTTGTCCACATAATAGTTCAGACTATTCAAAGAGCCCGTTAACCCCATTCTGTTGTCCTCAGACCTTGTATAATTTTTGTCTAGTAATTCCAAATGGAAAAGAATAACTTATTAGAAGTCAGAGTCAGGCACATTTTCAACTACTATTCTCATTTTCAACTTATTCTGCAATTTGGTAATTTTTATGGAATTATAGCATGGTAGGAGCTTTTGGAAGTCATGTGTGTTATGACTTTCTGAAATGAGCTAAATCAGGATGAATTAGGATCAAAATACTACTTCATTCAGTTCCATGTTATTCCTTTAGAGTTTAATACCATGTAAAGTGTTAATAAGAGTTTAAAGAAAAAGCAAAAAACAACAGGTAACTTGTACCTGATTTCAATTCATGGTGGCTCTGTTGTGACAGATTCTTTTCATTTTATGTTTGTTGTTGTGTTTTTTAATTGAAACTTTGCCCTCTTCTCAGACTATATTTTTTTTCTTTTTGTCATTGAAGATGTGTAGTCATTTGCAAGGAACAAAGAGAATTTGTTGTTTGACTGAAGCAGTAATAAAATTGCCTGATAATAACCTTTCAGTTTTCCCTTTACTAGCTTTGCTTCCCTCTTCACATCTCCCAGGGTGACGGCCTTGCTCCTTCTGCCAAAGTGTCCAGTGATGAGTGTCTCTGAATGAGCCTGTCCATCCCTGTCATGTACAAGGTGGTTGCCATCACACTGGACAGGCAGGAGAGGAAAAAGGATAGGAGGTGTGGGAAGAGTCTGATGAGAAGTACCGTTTACTGTGAACCCTCTTGGAGGAGAATCTCTTAAAAAATTCCTTTAAGTGGTTTACTGTTACAGGGAGAATCATAAAACATAAGTAATATCAGATTTGAGTTTAATGAAGAGAGCTGTTATAGGAGCATTCTCATTTCCAGAGAACTAGAAGCTATTCCATTCCTGTTGATGTTGTTAAGTCAAATACATCACATGTGTGCTGAATTTCATCCCCCAAATCAGGCATAAACAAGATAATAAAGCCAATGCTTCTGAGAAAGAGAAAAGAACAATAATATTTCAGTGGCAATACTTGAAATATATAAAAAAGAAATAAGTTGATTTGGATGAGACTCTTTCCTTTTTTGGCCACTTATTTTCTCTGAATGATTTGGGAGCAGAAACCTCTAGTACAATCCCTGATACACTAAGCAAAAGATAGGGTGGTCAAACTGAAGCCACAGGCCTCTTTTTTTATTCTTTATAATGCTTGAGTGTATTTAGGATATATTTGATGTTGTAAGGAGGGTGTATAGTCCCCAATTGACCCCACCTCCTCTACAGTAGATGCATTAAGGTGTTTGACAACCATTATTCAGAAGGACTTTTAAATGTGATGAAGGCTTTTATTTAGTTTGAAGAAAATGATTCTAATTTTCAAGACATCTTGATAGATTTCTTCACTGATGAGTGACTAAACACAAAGGGGATTTCTGCTACACAAAGATAGGGCAGAGTTACTAGGGCAAGTCTCACTCAGGCACATGGGTTTGCAATCTGGAAAATTTTCTGTGTTGCTTTATTTCTTTTTTTTTTTTAAACCAATGAGTCACTTCTCGGCCTTTAGTGGTCTGGCTCTCACCCCCAGGACTCCATTGAAACTACCCGGCAGAGCAGAATTGCCAAATCAATGAACACGTTTTTCTATTCTTCTCCAAAGGCATCTCCTTGGTGTATTTGGCATTATTGATCCTTTTTTTCTTCTTGGAACTTTATTTCCTTTGATAGCACTATCTTCTCTATCTCACTCTACGACTATGATTAATGTTTGCTGGAGCTCCCCTCATGGGTATGACTCATCTTTGCAACCCAAGCAGAATGCGTCTCCCCATGTAGTACCTCAACCAGCCCTGCTTTTCTTGGGTATTTCATTGTTTGCAGTCCCATGTGAAGAGTTGGCCTGAAAGTCATGGATCTAAGAAGAGGTTTCACAGTTTTCCTCTGACTTGCTGCCCTCATAGTATTCCTTCCATTTTGTATCTTGACCATGTCTTAACTTTATGCATTCTTCAACAGTCCTGCGCAATGTGAGGGCACTCATCTGATTTCCTCGCCTTCTGCTAATTCTGCCTCAGGTCTACCTTTTTTTTTTTTTTATTGGTTGTTCAAAACATTACAAAGCTCTTGACATATCATATTTCATACATTAGATTCAAGTGGGTTATGAACTCCCATTTTTACCCCAATGGCATTATGTAAAAATGTGGATGTGTAACCGATGTGATTCTGCAATCAGATCTACCTTTTGAACTCAATAAAGGTGAATCTGGCTATGCTGCCTCCTCTGTCTTTCGCTGGCATCCTCTTGCCGTTAGAATAAAACCCAGGCATGACCTATAAAGTCTACCATGATTCAGCCATTTACTACTGCTTTAATTTCACATTCCCACACTCTTGCTTCCAATTCCATTCCACAGTGTTGCTCTATAGCTAGTGATTCACGCTTATGATGTGGCTTCTTTCTTCCCTATTCTCTCTGTTTCGGTTGTCCAATGCCATCATTTTTTCTTCATTTTCATATTTCTATTTTATCTGTAGGGGATTATAGTCAAATATCATTACCCTAGAAAGTCTTTCTTTCAATGATTCAAATAGACATTTTCTTTTTGTAGTATTTTCTCAGCATCCAAAGAATATTGCACTTACTATATACTTCAGCTCTTTGGTTAGTCTTAAGAAGTAAGGATTTAGATTAGGCATTACTCATTTTATTTCCCTAGTATGAAACTAGCAGTTCTAATGAAGTAAACTGGGAAAAAGTAATGGAAAACTTAATTGTGTACTGTGAGGAAAATATGGAGGCTCCATTGGTATAACATTTCGTATTTAGCTCTGTGTGTGTGAATTCATATTTGTTCCATATTGACATTATAATGTGTCATGAGAATATGCCCAGGAAGAGAGGTGTTTTGTTTGGTTTCTATCATAGAGCCTTCTTCTAACAAGTAGGTAAAGGAACTACTCATTGCAGATGGGTGTTACTGTGATAGAAATGGATTATGTAAGAGAACAAAGGGCCTAGTGTGATTTACTGTGATCATGATTTACATGTCAATTTAGTTAAATATTCCATCTAAATGGGATAATTTTTCAACTAAAGGGACCATAAAGATCCTATAATTCCATCCCATCCAACTAGTGTTTTGCCAAGCACTGAGCCTGGTAGATATTAAGAAGATATCTAATGATAAACTAAATATTAGTTTTCTTTCTTTCTTTCCTTCTTTTGCATATTGAGAAAATGAAATGCTGACATCAGTGTAAGATAACGAAGTCAAAAACCATGGCTTTGGGTAACACAGTTTCTTTCAGACCAGGTGAAAAACAAAGTGTTTTTGATTTTCAATGTACTCCTCTCATTATGTCATGCTCTCATTTCAATATTTAAAAAAAATTTAAAGATTAATTTTTTTTCTTGTGAGTATATATTGTAAGGAATATTCCCATTTGTAACTCCTGACATCTGTTGATTCAACAACAGATTCCCTTATTTGGATCATATTTTGAAACTCTGTCCATCTGCTAATGTCATTTAAGGTGCCATCTTCAGTTGGAGTTTCTACTTACTCTTCATTTTTTAAAGAAATAGTTTTACCAGACATCTTTAAGTTACTTCAGTGTTATTGGCATACCCAGCATTCCTTGAAAAAGGTTTATAACAGAATAACGTAAAATATGGCAGCGACCATCTGAAATATTAACCCAAGAACATGGTGTTAAAGTATGGTTTATTATTTTAATAGCAAAACTTGAAAAGTTTGTAAAGACATATTTAGACTACAGAAAAGTATTTATTGTTCTAATTGGTGGCCTCATTGAAGGGATTTGGAGATAAGGGAGAGAAATAGTATTTAATAATTTAATAAGATCAAAGTGAAACTGTGCTATGAAAACCATTTATTTCAGTCTCAGAAGTGTTTTCATGGACCTGAAGAGAGCCATTTGAGGTTATGGAGTTAAGGAGTTATGGAGTTAAAGGAGTGTTTTAGGAAGGACAGTAGACAGCTAGTTAAGAGAGATGGGATGTTTTCCTTTGTCTTTTTCTGTGTCATTCCCATGTCTTTTGTGAAACTGCTTGTTTATTGATACTTTAAAAGATTAACAAACATTTTACTTAATTTCTATTTGAATCTTTCTTTCTTTCTGTCTATCTATCATGTATCCACATTAACTTTCAGCCTGCTTATCTATTCTGTTTATCTTGTCCTATGTCACCTTCCTGAAAAAGACCTTCTTGTTATTCTCTAGATAGCTTCCAAAATGCCTTTTACAAGTGATTATACGAAAGTTTAAGTAAAACTGCCCAATTATCAAGAAACCATGAAAATGTTGCACTTGGAGCCTACTGTGTGCCTCAGTGACAAAAGTTTTTTCAGAGATGATTCAGTTCTATCCAATATAGAAGAGGAAGGACTGGAACAGAGGTTGTTTTACCACATCTCCCTTCTTAAGTGAAAACAATTCTGCATATATAATACTACTATCGTCCCTTACTCTGAAAGTTTTCTGGTTAGAAATTTTGCAGTGACCATAGATATATTTACTAGTAAATACAATCAAATGCCTCAGCCTTTCTCATCTTGAAATTGACTGCTGACACCTCTCAGGTTCTTCCAAGGCAACCCCAAGACATTTTAGCATTCATTTTTTTCTTCCTAACTTGTAGCTGCTTATTTATTCTTCCATAACTCATATTCTAAAATTGCCTTGTCTACATTCATTTCTGTTGCTTTGCTCAGTTCATGTCAGGTACTAGTGATCTCTATGGAAAACAATTAACTGTTACCAAATATGTCATATCTTAAATTTTAAAGCAAGTGTTCAGAGGGGATTTACAGTGATATATTTCAAACTCTAATTCAGCTAATAATCAGAGGTCTCATATGGGTAAGCCACAGGCCAATATGGCATATCTATATCTATATATCTATATCTATATATATCTATATATATCTATATATATCTATATATCTATATATCTATATATATATATATATATATATATATATATATATATATATATATATATATATA
>NW_025999853.1:35311684-35338755 GCF_001458135.2 Marmota marmota marmota | reverse complement strand
TATATATCTATATATCTATATATATATATATATATATATATATATATATATATGTATATATACATACATACACACACACACACACTTGAAATTGTTATGAAACCTTTGAATTAATTGTAAATATTTATAGTTAGGAAATTTCATATAAAAGTCCAGTTTACTAACTTTATTTATTTACCTGGCTTTCTTGAAATATTAGAATTTCTGGAAATATGGGACCTGCATTCCCATATTCATACTGGTCAGGTAGAACTAAAGGGTTTAGAATTTGAGCTCTCTAATTATAGTAATGTGCCCCCTTAGTACTTGATACTTCAGATAGTTCTGAAAGCTGCATATACCATGTTTTTTTCCTCTGCATAAATATCTATGATAAATTTTAATTTATAAATCAGGCATAATGAGATGAACAATAATAATTTACTGTAGATTTTAGCAACCTCAGCATTTGATTTTTTTTCTTTCCTTATTAATTTGAGAACTTTTTTTTCCACTTAAAGGAAGCACTTTATGGCTTCCCGTTGGCATACACAGGGTTTCTGGAACACAAGCATTGTGTATTGCAATAGTCAATACAAAAGAGAATGCTACTAAATGGTTAATGGATGGGTAGCATACAAAGAGTGTACTAGACAACTGTTGATCTCATCCTGGGTAGGATGGAACTGGACAGCTTGAGATTTTATCCATGCAACTTAGAATAGTGCACAATTTAAAACTTATGATTTGTTTATATCTGGAAATTTTCATTTAATATTTTTGGACTGAGTTGAGACTATGATAAGTTCAATTGTGATAAGGGGAGGTTCTACTATATTTGCAAGTCCTTACTTATTTCAACTCCATTTATATTCCTCCGGGTCTAAGTCAGTTTTTTAATTGATGTATGCACTAGGCCAATACTTCCCAAATTTCAATTTCCATCGGAATTACCTGGTGGTATTGGCAAAATTTAGATATCTATTGTTGATGGATGTGGCCCTATTCTGCATTTCTAATAGCTTCCAAGTGAGTAAATGTGTGAATAATTCTTAATGTGTGATTTCTGACCAGAGTAATTAGCATCTACTGAATCATGAACTCTGTAGGTGGTGGCCAGCAATCTGTTTTATGAAACCCTCCTGGTGGTTCTTATGGACACTGATATTTGAGAATTACCAACTGAGTCTATCTTGGGTAGGAATACTGTTTCTAAAATTATCTAAGATGGAGGTCTTAAATCCTGTTTAGAGGTCAGAAACCATTTGGAGAATTTCAGAATAGATTGATGCTTGAGCCCCACCCCTGGAGACTTGGAAAGAATTGGTCTGAAGTGGGGCCCAGGCATCAGTATTTCTAAAAGCTTCTCAACTGATTCTAACACACAGCACAGCTGAGAACCATGCTCAATAAAGAAATTTTCTTGGCATACTAGCTGAATGTTCACTAGCTCTCTTGTCAGAAAAATTTTATAACTGTAACACTTATGACTTAAGTCCATTTGTTTTATGCTGTATCCTCCATAAAGCAAAGAGTAGCTGATTTCCCATCATGTTCTTAATGATTACTGGGTCCTTTGATCAAATATGATGTTTCATAAATCATCTCTTCACAAGTGTATTTGTTATTTTGAAAGCTTTCTCACTATCTCCTCGTAGAGTGCATTAGACTTTGGTGCTTTATGGATTAGGAAGCATTTCTTGTTAATTCTGTTGACACAACCTAATAGATTAAGTGTGCATTGTACAACTCTGGAAGGGTGCTGCTCATGTTTGTGGCCATCATAGATTTATATATTTATTTATTAAGACCATTTTCTGGAAGATGGCATTATAATGTCTTGAGGAGGAGTTGACTCTTTCTGAATTGTATAATGATTTCATTTGGAATAGCTCTAAGGCTGTATTTAGTTTAATAAATAAAACCCCTACAAGTTTATGTTAAAACAGATTTATCTCAAATGGAAAGCATACTAAGTAATCAGTTGTTTGGCAAATAAGTACTGGTTCTGTTTAGTATCAGTGTCAAATAATAATTAATATGCTTTGCACTAATAATTATATTAATTAGCAAATAGATTGGTAAACTTACAGTGATAGTGATCCAGTAAAAATCATTTGAAGGCTAGATATTAATACCTAATTCATTGACTATTTTAGAACCATTTTTAAAAGTTGTGCCCATTATATACTGTGCTCTGAATTATGGCATAATTAAGAAATAACACTATCTCTAAAGCATTTTAGAGTATGCAAAATGCTATTACAGGTTAGCCCTATGATTTGAACCACAGAATTATAGAAAGCAATTTAGCAAAGAAAGAAAAAAGTCATTTTGTTTGTCTTTGGAGGTAATGGATTATTTTTTTCTTTTATTTCCTTATAACGTAGAGAAGAGGCAACAGAATAACTTAAACTAAATCTGCAAATAGAATGGATCCTTTGCCTTTGGGCTTAAAGTGTAACTGACTGGCTTATAATGTCACTTTACCACCTGCTGATATGTTCAGTCTGAGTGGAAAGGAAACATTCATATATTGCAGCAGTCAGAGCCCTGCCATATATATTTTCTTAATTTGAGAATGTCAACAGAGCTTGGTTTGTGTCTGATCCAGTTCCTCTTTTCCTCTAAGGTTTCTCACGAGTTTTTGTTAAGGGGTGCTTGTGTGTGGAGGATCACATTTTGAAGCATTTCATTAACACCAGATAATATACCATATTAAGAATGCAGGCTTTCAGGAGCCAACAAAATTATGTTTAAAATGGAGCTCTAATTAAATTTCTACATGAATTCCTTGGCACTTAAGCAAAGGAATTTAAAGCAAGTTTACTCAGAGTCTTGGCTTTTCTGTTAAGAGGGCATTGAACATTTGTGGAAAGCAACACTGTTAATCCATAACAAACCTAAAAACATTGCTTATGCCTTCCTAAATACTAGCGGAAGCCCATGTGATCTGAAATTTCAACATCCTTTTTCTCATCATTGCAAATACACTGCCTCTATTATTTTCTTTTGTTTCTCCCTTCTAAAGCTTTTTAAAACAATAGACTTCAGTTCATACTATGTCATCAGGAATAAAAGGATAGACAGGGCAGACATGATCTTTTAAGTATCTCATAGCTCTGGGTGCTAATCTCTGCTATTTTTGACTTATTGTTCGATTTTTAATTGAGTTCCTTTTCATCAGCATAAAAATAGAACAGGATGCAGCATAGAGTAGAGATTATGAATGAATATGGGTTGTGGAGCTAGGAATCTAGGTTTTAACTATTTAAAAGGATTTAAAGACATACATGGTATTAAGGGAAGAAAGTTTTTTTAATCACTTTTCCATTACTAGCAAAAATGAATTTTTTGAGATAATAATATTTTGTTCCTTTTGTAACATAAACTATTTCCCCCTGTTTCCTTTCCTTCCTTCCTTTTCCCCTCATGGTTTTAATGCCACACCATGATCTCATTCATTCCTCATTCATTCAACTGAGGAACATGGTCCATGCTTCCATAATAGGTTATTGTTTTAAGTGTCCATATTTAATTAATTAGCAAGAACTTCCCATTTTGACCTCTGAAACACCTCTGTGTTTTACTCAAGATTCTGTTGTCTTTTACCTGGATTACTATGACAGTCTCTGAGCTAGTTTTTCTGCTTCTATTGCCTCTGCATCTAAAGCAATGATTTCAACCCATACTGCATTTGAAGGACTTGAAAGATAAGGAGACCTAAGTCCCACCTTAGAAGAATTAACTCGGGGGTGGGTGTGCACTGAGAATAAACTTCTTTATTTATTAATTAATTCTTGCCAAATATAAATAGTATATGTACAACATGATGTCTTGAAATAGTATATATCTTGGAATAGCTAAATCCGGTTAATTAACTTATATGTTCCCTCTCACGTCATTTGTTTTTCCTGTGGGTGAGAAGACTTAAACTCTACTATCTTAATAATTTTCTAAAATACAGTATGTTGTTATTAACATACAACATATAACACTGTACCATATTGTATAGTAGAGCGCTTGAACTTATTTCTCCCATCTAACTAAAAGTTTGCATCTTCTAACCAACATCTTCCCAACACTTTGTCCCCACTTCAGTCCCTGGTAACTATTCTTCTCTATACTTCTTTGAGTTCAAAAATTTTTAATTTCACATGTATTGCCTCTATTATTTCTCTTAGTGTAATGTTTTCCAGGTTAATCCATTTTGTTTATATTGCAGAATTTTCTTCTTTTTTAAGGCTGCATATTATATATATATATATATAATATAATATATATATATTATATATATATGTATATCACATTTTCCTTATCTATCATCTGTTGATGGACACTTAAGTTAATTCCATAACTTGCTATTGCAAATAATGCTACAATGAAAGTGAGAGTGTGGATATCTCTTTGGCTTGCTGATTTCATTTTCTTTACATATATATCCTATAGTAGGATTGCTGCATCATATAGTAGTTCTATTTTAGTTTTTTGAGGAACCTTGTTTCCCACAATGGCTATGTTAACTTACATTCCCATAGTGTTCAAAGGTTTTCTTTTCTCACTTCCTTGTCAGCACTTTTTATATTTTATTTTTTAATAATAGTTATTCTAACATGTATGGAGTGATAACTCATTATGGTTTAACTTGGATTTCCTTGCTGATTAGTGATGTTGAGTGTTTTTTTTCCTTAAACCAATTGGCCTTTTGCATGTCTTTTTTGTATGTTTATTCAGATCTTTTGCCCATTTAAAAATTAGATTATCTTTTGGCTGGGGTGGTGGTTCAGTGGTAGTGCACTTGCCCAGTATGTGCGAGGTACTGGGTTCAATTCTGAGCACCACATAGAAATAAATGAATAAATAAGGGTCCATCAACATCTAAAAAAATAGATATCTCTTTTCTTGTTGATATTAGTTAGTTCCTTTTATATTTTGGATATCAATCTCCTTATGAGATGTATGGTTTGAAAGTATTTTATCTCATTCTGTAGGTGGTCCCTTCATTCTATTCATCGTTTTCTTTGCTGTGCAGAAGCTTTTTAGTTGGATGTAACCTCATTTGTCTATCTTTGCTTTTGTTGTCTGTGTTTTTGGTTATGTCCAAAAAATCATTGCTCAGAGCAGTTTTAGGTTTTATGTTAGTTTTTTAATTCATTTGAATTGATTTTGTATATAGTGTGAGATGAGTCTAATTTCATTCTTCTGCATGTAGCTATTCAGTTTTCCCAGCATCCATTATTTAAAAGAATGTCCTTTCCACATTGTGTGTTCTTGACACCTTTCTCTAAAACCAGTTGACCACAAATGCATGAATTTATTTCTGGTTCTCTACTCTGCCCCATTGGTCGGTCTGTTTTTATGCCAGTTACATGATATTTTGTTACTGTGTAGCTATATAGTATACACTTCCATATTTATTCTTTTTGTTTAAGATTGCTTTGGATATTTGGGGTCTTTTGTGGTTCCACATGAAATGCAGGATTGTTTTTTCTATTTCTGTGAAAAAATAACATCATTGATATTTTGATATAGATTGTCTTGGGTATTCAGATTGCTTTGGATGGTATAGACATGTTAACAATTTTAATTTTTATAATTCATGAATGTGGAATATTTTCCATTTTTTTGTTTGTTACATTTCTTATTTTGTTATTATTGTTTTCCTAATTTCAAGTCATTACTTCTTTGTATTTTCTTGAAGTTTGATGAGCTTCCTTAAAACAATTATTTTGAATTCTTTATCAGATAGTTCATTTTCCTTCATTTTTTAAAAAGTTGAGTGCTTTATTTCATTTTATTTTTTTGATGTGTCTGTGGGGGCTAGCTTGGCAATGGGGCCTATGGGAAGCCTGGGGAAACTAGAACCAGCCTTCTGTTGGGACTAGTCTAGAGCTTGGGTTTGTTAGGGTTGATCCAGCCTTCAGATACCAGCTTAGTCATGGGTTATGGAGGCCTTATCAATGCTCAGTTATATTGGGTTTGGCTTGATGTTGATATCCAAGGTGAAGTCTATTTCTCACGTCATTCTCCTTTCCTGTTGTGGAAGGTATTTCTCTCCATACTGTGTTGCCTGCATTTGGGGGAGAAATGACCTTGGTAATGTAGAACTGTCCTTGCTACCTTCTTTGAGGTTATCTTTCCTTATTTCTCTGCTATACCTAGGAACTGTAATACATCATTTGGTTTTGTTAGCTGTTGAGAAAGTATTTTGCTGCGTGAATATTTGCTCAAATTCATGTTTCTTTGGAGGAATGATATATGGAAAGTCCTATCCTACCATCTTACAAATTTCTGTTTCAAAAAAATAAGGCCTCAATATTTTTTAAGTGTTTTAGATGGTTTCAAATGTATGAGAGTATTTGAGGATCTCTGATATAAACTCTTCTTTTATTATAACAATGATTCCTCAGACTAACATCAACATTACCTGGTGACTTGTTAGAAAAGAATATTCTTAAGTTCCACTCTAGATCTACCAAATCAGACAATCTAAGCTAGGGACCTAGAAGTACATATTCTAAGAATTTCTCCAGGTGTTTCTGATGCATGGTAAAATTTGAAAACTGCTGCTTTATGACAGCAGTCAGTCTTTCTCTCTCTCTCTCTCTCTATTTATATTTTTAGTTTTTCAGTTTTGTACCACTGCTAGATTTTTGGGAACACATTTATTCCTACTTTCCTGTATTTATATAATTTCAAAATAGTACACACTGCTACTTTTTTCTTTGGCTAAATTCAAGGTACAATATGCATTCAGAATAAAATTCACTATAACAGTATGTGTAAATAAATAGTGCAATAATCTACTTGATTAATTCAAATTTTCTTTTCATAATATATAATAAAACATTTGTTTTTGCCTGATAATAAAAGTTGAGTAGAGATAATAGAGCATGATTATTGGGGGACTCTAAGCAAGGATGCCAAAGTTTGGATCTGATCTCTACCAATACCAAACTGACCTGAGCAATTTACCTAATATCTCTGTGCTTCAGTTCCTTATCTGCAAAATGGAGCCAAGTAATAGTGCATATACCATAGAAAATTTAGGAATAACTAAGTCAGCGCACTTAGTAAATCCCTGTTCTTTAGTATGTTTTTTAAAAATTTAGTTATTCTTATTAAGAATCCAAGCACTATCAGCTCTGCTATTATCTTGTTCCATTTTTTGTTCTTTGCATTGCTAGTATTAATCTCAATGTATTATCTTTTGCAAGGATCCCTTAAAACTACCTACTTATTTTGTGAGGATTGGTTTAAACTAGGTAATACAGCCCCAAAATCTGCTCCATTGGGTGCTCAGGTACTGCTATGTGCTCTGGTGCCTTGAAAGTGAATTAAAGGGAAGAGTAGTGCTATCATCACTCCTATGTTGCTGCTGCTCTGTACTCAAGGCTACTGATACGTGGACTAGGGAAGCACCTGTATGAGCTTTTATGGTGAATATCCGAAAATCTTAATCTAAATGTTCTTATACTAGTTGAAAATAAATATAAATAAAAGTTGTGTCTTTCCCATATTCATCAATGTTCTTCTATAACCTAGGCAAAAGCATCCCACCATGGAAAATGTGTGCTAGGTCAGTGCTTCTCAAGAATTAATGTATATAAGAATTGCTTGAGGATCTTATCATTCAGGAGGTTGGAGCTGCTTTTGAGGTTCTGCGTTTCTAACAAATTCCTAGGTGATGCTGATGTTGCTGATTCATGAACCACACCTTGGGGTAAGAAAGCTGATGTTCACCCTAAACAGAAATTGTTCACGGTCCTCCACAGCTTGAGTAAAAATTCAAAAATATATAATATCCTTACACTGAAAAGTCTTCCAGATGCACTGAACACAATACTCGTTTTATAATTTTTTTTAAGAGCCAATCAGGATAAGAAGTTTGGGAAGGGGATTATTAAATAGTGTCTTAAAATTGAAGGTGATGTTTGCATGATAGTATTATTTTTTGACATTGCCAAATGATAAATTTTCCCAGTAAATTATCAGTACAGAAAATTTTAAAAAAATTCTTGGGTACTTTTGTCATTTAAAAAATATCCTATGTAACCCTATGATGTAGCATGTCTTTTTAATATAATGATATAACAAATCCAATATATATACAATGAAATTTTAATATTTTGTACATATGTTTGATTGCTGGAACTTTAAAATTTTTTTATAAATCAATGCTGAAGATTTTGAAAAATAGTTTCTGTAAAGGTAAAATATAGATATTTTGGTTACTCAATACATTTTTATTTATAAGATTATCTTATGCAGAAATATTCTTTCACTGATCTATTTTATTTATTTAAAATTAATTGTCACTTCTTTACTGGATTAATTTGTGTTTCTAGTAGCAAGAGGAAGTTTTAGGATTAGTAGAGATCAGTAAGTCAGGATACAAGATGAGGTATTAGAAGTGTTAACAATAAGTTAGAGGTATTGTTTTTGTATAACAGAGACCTTGTGAATGACTTTTGAAAAGTCTTATTAGCTACTATTATTAAATTGGACCCCTTGAGACAAAACCCACCTGTGACCTGCTTTTAATCCCTCCATCTGTCTGATGTTGCATAGGACTAAATAAAATGGAGTCTGCTCCCAGCATGAATTTAGAATTGTGGACTCATAAAATTCAGCTACTTTGCCAAAATTCAATAGAATTCAATCCCACACATATGTAAATGTATATAAATGTGTGTGTATGTATATATATAATCTCACCTATGCATATATATATATATATATATATATATATATCTTCTGCATTCTGTTTTAGTGAGTGTGTATATATGTAATATTATGTAATATGTACTTATATACACCCAGTAAATATATTTACAGAACATATATCTTACATAAATAATATGTTTATATCTAGACATGCACATATGTGCAACTATCATACATGTATAATAGTATATGAAGAGTCATGTGTCAGTGCTGGATACATTCTGAAACATTCAGGCAATTTTATTGTTGTGTGAATATCATAAAGTGTACTTACACAAACTCAGATGGCTAAGCATTACCATGTGATATAGCCTTACCCATACGATCATATTCAATCTACTCATTGTATATGTTTCCTGTCACTGACTGAAACACTACCATGTGGTGTGAGAATGTATACATATATATGATATGTGTGTGTGTGTGTGTGTGTGTGTGTGTATAAAACACTGAGATCCAGAGAAGCAGACACTAGCATTTGAGGTAGTTGCTCATAGAATATAGCAAACATTTTGCAGCATTCTCTGTCCAGGCTGGAAGAGTGCCATCCTCTATCCAGTACTGGAACATCCAAATGCTGCTGCAAAACATGAGCAGATGCTTTCGTGCTCTTGGACCTGTGCATTTTAGTGCAGCACTCCATATTGTGTTTACATTAGAATACTGGTCTTGACTTTAATAACTATTCAAACAGATTCCAAGTACACAAATAAAAGATTTGCATAGTGTTAGAAGAATGAGTAAAAACACAACGAGAAGGGTGATCTTGTTTTCTTCATGGTGGTCTCCCTGCTGCAAGTGTGCTGTGATAAGTTATGTGTCGTTTTGAGCTATAGAACCCTCATGCTCTATTAACTGTGATGTTAGGAAAATGTCTCCTGGCAATTTTCCATCATGTCAATTCCCTGAGAGTTTACATTAGGAGCCACATTTTTATGATGGGTACAAAAAAAAATTCATTCTTTTCAGCATTTCCCCTTTATGGGTACAAAATGTTTTCCTTCATATAAAATACACTTTAGGAGTATAACTTAGCAATGCACATTAGATACTGGAGAATGGAGAGGTAAAGGGTTCAGTTCAATCTCTGTCTTATTATTTGTTCTTTCTATATTTCATTTCTTGATCTAATGTAAATTGAACTAGGGAATATTTTGGATTCTAGTAATGGGTTTTGACAAAAAAAAGCACTGAATAGAAACTCTGAGAAACTCTTCTGTGGAAAAATTTGGAAAAGGCAGTTGCTTTATGCTCTCAAGAAGATATTTATAACAAAGCATCAGTTTCCTTCAGTAATGAAAGACATGTTCATATTTTGGTCAATACCTCCCAGCTGATACATAATTCAGCCTGAATAGGACATGACATTCATTTTTCCTCATGACATTGAGTGACTTGACTTATTCCAAATGGTAAATCTATAAGTTTGGATTATAAAAATGTGAAGTTCTTTAGTACTATATAGGCTAAGAATTAAATTGATAATATTATATTTTAATTCATTTAAAGGCAAGTTAGCTTTGTGATAGTGTCAAAATTTGGTGAACACAATGTCATCATGTTTTCCATTTCTATAATTGCAGTGTTTTTTAACTTTATTTTCTTTTTTCCCCTCTGCCTTCATTACCCCAAATACTCTGAGAGATTTCCCTAGGAACCTTGAAAATTCACAGTGAATTTCATACCTGCTATTTATATCACTAGTGCTCTGAAAATCCATCCATTGTTTAGATGCCAGTTAATATTAGGTAATACTTCATATTGCAACAAGATGTGATAAAAAAAAATCAACAATAACTACTGTGTGTTAGCGATTTTCCTCTCAGGGACTTCAACAAATATTTGATTTTGTTTAAAATTAATGCCATACAGTTTTAGACTAAGAACCCAACATTAGTTCCTTTGAATTATGTTTATTTTTATTGAATATTATGTGTTCTACTGTTATGCTAAGTTTATGCTAAGAGGAACTGGCCTTAAGGCACAATGCACACATCCCTCTTTCCACTTTACCAAGCCTACATGAATAATTTCCTTTGGCATTACCACTTTGTATTTAGACTATCAAAAAGTGCATATGAATTTGGAAATATGTTTACTGACATTTCAAGAGTTAAGAATTCTCATTCATAAATGAAACTATTTCATACCCTCTTCTGCTGAAAATGTGAATCTGTCAATTAAAGAGTGTCAAAGAGCTATCTAAACCTCTAAAATAACTCCCAGTTTTCTCAGACTTTTAAAACAAGACTCCTGAGTTTTATGCTATAGAATGGTCCCACTACAGCAACTGACATGCACTAAAGAACTCATTAATGAGAGCCCTTAATAGAGTATAGTAGTCCTCTCATATATGTGGTTTTAGTTTCTGTAGTTTCAGTTACCCATTGTCAACGATACACTGAAAACGTAAGTGGAAAATTCCAGATATAGAGACCATAAGTTTTAAATCGCATGCCATTCTGAGTAGTGTATGAAACTCCATGCTGTATCCATGCTGTTAGCCATTAGTTCCTTGTTAGCCACCTGGGTTATCAGATCAACTGTTGCAGTACCACAGCATGGTGTCACAGTTTAAATAACACTCACATAACTACATCACAATACCTGTGTTATTCACCTCATTTCCTATCAATCATTGTGTATCATCTCCAGATACAAGGTAATATATCATCACAAGAAGGATGAATCTAGTAAAATAATTTGGAGAGAAAGACCACATTTGCTTGACCTTTATTAAATGTATTGTTGTAATTGTTTTCTGAGAATGGTAATGCTGATAATGCAAATTGTAGTTTCCTATTGACGCTGTAACAAATTAGCACATACTGAGTAGCTTAAAACAATACAGATTTATTTTTCTTACAGTTCTATAGGTATCAAGACCGACACTGCTCTTACTGGAGGCTTTAGGGAGAGAACCTCTAAATTTTCTTTACTACTGCCGTTTCTAGAGACTGCTTGCATTTCTTGGTTCATGGCCCCTTTCCACCTTTAAAGCCAGCAATGTCTGGTAGGACATTTTTCAAGGTGCATCACTCAAACATGGACCTTTTTTCTTCTTTCTGCTTTCACTTTTCAGGACCTTTGTGATTATGGTCTTTTTGCCTGGGTAATCCAGGATATTCCTCCCATCAAAGGTCAGCTAACTAGCAGCCTGAATTCTATTTGTAACCTTAATTCTCTTTTATCAAGTAATCTAATATATTAACAGGTTCCAGGAATGAGGATCTGAACATCTTTGGGGGGACTATTTTTCAGTCTACCATAATGGTTAATAGTTATTGAGAACTTACCACTCACTAGGTACCTTTCTAAGCACCTACCTACCATGCGTTAATTCATATAATTAAGAACTTGAAGAGTCTGGGATTTTTACTGTAGCCTATTTGCAATCTTAACAAATTAGCCTGCCATCATTTCATGAATGCTGGCAGAAGACATGAAGCTCCTGGATTAGAAACAAAAGATTTTATTTTTCTGGCTACAGTAGTAGCCAGAGTATCATCTTTTTATGTGCCAGTTTTCCTGAGTCTCAGTTCCCAAGAGTTAGGCAAAGAGATCCAAGTGATATCTGAACATGTGATGGATTATATACATTACACAGCTGAGTAGTCTTAAGCCTCAGGAATCCATTTATTCTGTAAGTGATGGTATGTATGTCTACTTTTTCCTCCAGAGAGGACACTATCTCTGTTTTTCCTATGAAAATGTCCTTAAGAAGATAGTGTAGAACAACAACCACAAAAACAAAAATCAAGTCAGGGATTGCTGGTAGAATGTACAGAAATGTGAGAGACTGTTAAGAATTGTCTTCCAAATATAGTCATTATAGAAAGAATGTGAAATAGCTGCAATTATATTCATCTCTATTTTTCAGGTGAGGAAAATGAAGGGCAGAGAGAATTGGTAGCATGCTCCATTAAGTAGCAGAATGGATTTCATGTTCTTAATCTCTGTACCATGCACTCATCAGAGCATATGAACTATCATCCAACAGTCTTTGTATATGCCTATAGTATTAGTGCTTTTAAACTTATTTATACCTCCAATTGATTTTTAAGCTCTATAAGAGTTTGAAGGGAAGATGTCTTTATTGTTTCAGGTTGAAGTGTCCAGTGCCCAGATCAGCTGGCCAATATTAAGTAGTGAGTAATTATTTTTGGAATAAATGGAAATACAATGTAATTGGCAACTTAACAGAGAGCAACCTGTAAGTTCAATCTGTCTTCTGTTGGATAATGGAAAATCTCTGTTACATAACAAGAGCTATTCAACTTGGTCTGTTACCCACTGATGTGAATGCACTCATTTAGTATTTCCTGTGTTCGTGATTAATCATATCCATTAAAGCAGAGACCATGAGTTTTGAATATACTAGATGCACAACTAAAAAAATTCATAATATTATCATGGAAATTAAAGTAGGAATAATTTTAATTAAATGGGTGAGAAACTGACAAATGTGCTCTGTGCATAGGGATTGGTCCTTTGGCACAGAAATTCTTTTTCATGGAAAAAGGAAATCAAGCAATACATGAAAAGTGTTCCTCCTTTGCAATTGGCAGCAATCAGTAAGTTTTGAGGAAAAGTGATTGCAGTAACAAAAAAAAAAAATCTTTTGAGTGTGTGGCAGGAGGATTAGCAGAAACATTGCCTGCATATTATGACCTAATGCTAATTCAGGAGAATGCTAAAGTTTGAGAACTAAAAAGCCAAACTTATGAATATGAGTAGTGCTGATGAAAGTTCTATTACAGGCCAAAATGTACAGCTGAAGATCACCTTTTTTTTTTTTTTGAATGAAGGCTGCTTAAATAAGAGGAAAAATGTATTTTGTCTTAAAACTCACCCTTATATTTGACTCACCCTTAGATTTGGTTGGAATGTTTCCAAGAATAGCAAAGTTTAAATTCTTGTTTGTCAAATGGACATGAAAGAAATAAAAAGGATACCGTTTCTCATGTTATAAATATCAATAATAGGTGACTTCTGTAAATGTTAGCTTTCTGATATTACTATTTCAAATGCAGTTTGTATTTTTGCTAGACAAACATGTTAAACTTCCAGGACAGGAGTTTCATTTTTATACTTAAAGCATAAATGCAGATATGTTTTGTATAAGTCTATATGTAAATGGTGTCTTGTGCAAGTACTCCTCATGGCATAATCAAAATTCAAGTTTTTGATTTTTTTGCTTTGCCTTTAAATTTTATTGAGTGTCCCAAATGATAATTAGGGCATGCCCTTTGATGGTTTTGGCTCATTCTTAGTTCCCATGTTGCTTTAAATCACAACATTTCAATTCAGAAATGAACTTCTCTAATGTGACATATTAGCCAAACATCTTTGTTCAAAAACAAGACTCTTCCTCCTCTTTCAGCTCAGGCCTGTGATGCATTCAGTTCCCTGAGGTGGGGATGAGAAGGAAAGATGCCAAATACTGATAATGTTGATTTAACTGCTTTCTGCTTAGGACTAAGGGTTTTACATGGTCTAACATTTAATCTTCAGTACAAATTGTAAGTCAATCAACTACCCTTAAAATCCCCATTTTATCAATGAGAAAAATAAAGCTGAGAGAGCCTAAATGATTGGTTCAAGGTCCTGTAATCAGTTAGTGTTTGAATTCCAGAGAGTATAGAGTCAAAGCCTTGAGCCCGTGAACCATATATCTGCTACCTTCTGCCAAGAAGGTTTAGGCAGCAGTCAGGAAAAAAATACCTTGGATTGTGATTAAGATGCTGCTAGGGTGTAGAGTGGAAGATAGTACTAAAGGTGAAATTTGAAGGAATTTAAAAATGAGGTACAATACAGAAGAGTTGGATCAGAAGCTGGGGACCTGAGAAGGAGATGGATTTAGGTGGGAAGACTAGGGCAAAGAGTTCAAAATCTATCTGTGAATCTGAAGGTAATACACGGAAGTGAAAACTAGCCTACAGGTAAGGAGGTGATTTAAGGAACAGCAGAGCCCTTTACGTGGCAAAGAGCAAAACTGTGGAACTGTTGAACCGAACTGTAGAACCAAAGGCCCTTCCTTGGAAGGCTTCTGGTCACAGGTATACACCTGCTTAGCTTGTCATTGTAGGCAAGCTAGTGGTAAGCTGTATTTAGTCTGATTTATTATCAAGAGGCAAATGATTCATTTATTTGGAAATTTGTTTTGGAACATCAGCTGTGTCTTTACAAATAGAAATTTATTTCTCACAGTCCTCGAGGCTATGAAATCCAAGATAAAGTGCTGGCAGGCTTGGTGTTTGGTGAGGGCTGTTCTCTGCTTCTAAGATGGCACCTGTTGCTGCATCATCCATGGGGAAGATTCTGTGTTCTCACAGGGCAGAAGGGACAGAAGGGGCAAACTCACCTAAGTCCTTCTACAAAGCAACGATCCATTTGTGAGGTCTCAGTCTTCATGACTTAATCGCTTCCCAAAAGACCCACCTCTTTTAATACTACCCCAATGGAGATTTTTAAAGTTAATTTTTGATGAGACACATTTAAACCATAACAGTGAAATTTAAAAAAAAAAAAAAAGTACAGAAACCACAGGTGAAAATTCTGGGAACTTTGATTTTCAAAAGTCCAGACAATGACAAGAATGTAAAACAAAGCAATACAAATAAAACAAGAAGTGCTAATCTGAGAAGTGATAAAAACACGGATATCCTGTTATCATATACACTAATCAACAATATGAAAATTCTCAGAAATGGCACCACAGATAAGAACTGAGGAATATTCTTGAGATTTTGTGAGTTCAGTTCTTTAGAGCTTTTTAAACATAGGGTTAAAGTGGTAGGCACACTGCAGTGTGTTGAGGGCTGAGAGGAGGGGTGCAAATAGAGTGTAGATTTTTATGTTAACTTATACTATCACATCCACTAATATTATATGGATTCTCTGTCCTATCTATAGTTTTAGACTGCAGTGGTTAATTGGAAGTAGACCACTATGCATAATTTTATTTAGGATTTTCTTTGAATTTCTAAGTAAACTAGATTCTGAAACATTTGAGTTTTCTGTTTTCAAGGCATATTAAAGAGTTTTGAGTGCACATTTTAATGGATATAGTCTCATTAATTTATTTTTGCAAAAATTAAAATAATTTAATTCACTGTGAATAAATGTTATCTGCTTCAAATAAGCAAAAGAAGAATGTTTCAGTTACTAGTCCAGTTTTCTTAAAAAACAGCTTCATTGAGATTAGTAATATACAATAAACTGCTCATAGTTAAAGTGTATCTTGATAAGCTATAATATCCATATACACATATGAAATCATCACCATCATGAACACATCCCTCACTCCTAAAAGTTTCCTATTGCTGTGTTGTAAATCCCTCCCATCTTGTCTCTAGGGAACCACTGATCTGCTTTCTGACATTATAGATTAGTTTGCATTTCTGGAATTTTATGTAAATCACATCAATCATACAGTATATAATTATAAAAAAATTTAAACTCAGTGTAACGTTAACTATTTTTTGAGATTCACCTATGTTGTTGCTAGTATCTGTGGCTTATTCTTCATTGTTAATGAATGGCATTTTGTTGTATGGATATATCTTCCTTTATCTGTTTGCCTATTGACAGACATTTGGGTTATTCCCAGTGTTTACTCACTGGAAATTGAACAGTTATGAACATTTGTGTGTGAGTCCTTGTGTGGACATATACCTGCTCTTAAATTGTAAAACTTTCATATGAGATTCCTTAAGTCCTGAAAATATAGAGGTACAATTAAGTGCCCCTCCGTAGTTATTTGAGGAAATTCCTCCAGTATTGTGTTACAAGGTTATTACATGTGTGGTAGCACAATCTAAGTGGTTTTAGTTTCTCTTTTTCTCCTCCCTCTGCCATCTGTAAATATGGTTTCTTACATCTATTATAAAGCCTGATTAAGAAGCAGCACCTTATTACTGATTCTTCTGAGTTGTATTCCGTTCATCGACGATTTTGTCAGAGTCTGGATCTCCTTGATGAAGTGTCCTTGTTTGGTTGATCTGTAACCTTGTTGCCTAGCCCTGACTTCTGTGCCTTCTACCCCTAGAGACCAATGTATAACCAGTTGCTTGCTTAGGTCTCCCGTGCCTGTTGACTGTAGCATAAACTGTAACTTTCTCTTCACCATACTGACTTTTATGTGTCTAGTCAGGTTTTTATTGTCTAAAAACTGCCCCCAAAGTATACCTTCCTTTTTATTGCAAACTCCTGGACTCATATGATTAGGAGTCTTCCATCCATGCCATTTGAGCCAATCTACTTCCTGGTATTTGGCTTCATCTGCGCCTTTAGTATTAGGGACTGACTGCTCTTGGCTCATGAAGGTCTATAAAGCACAGTGGCCTTTGCTTTGTGAGGCTTGGTTCTGAAGAACTGCCCATAAATCCATTTGTTCCTACAGGTAAATGACACCAGGCTTGCTACTGCTCCTGCTCTCTACTGGTGACAGGCAAAGTTGGACACAGTGTAAACTCAGTGTTTTAGTCAGCTTTTTTACTGCTGTGACTTAGAGACCTAACCAGAACAACTGCAGAGGAGGAAAAGTTTATTTAAGGGCTCACAGTTTCAGAGGTCAAAATCCATAGAGAGCCGACCCCATTCCTTGGGGCTCAAGGCGAGGCTGAACATCATGGCTGAAGAGTATGCCTGAGAGAAGCAGCTCACTTAATGATCAGAAAGCAGAGAGAGAGGTCTCCATTTGTCAGATACAAATATATACTCCAAAGCCACACAGCCAATTCCCACCTCCTCCAGGCACACCCTACCACTTCAGTTACCACTCAGTTAATCCCCATCAGGTGATTTAATTCACTGATTGGGTTGAGACTCTTACAACCCAATCATTTCCCCTCTGAACCTTTTTGTATTGTCTCACACGTGAGCTTCTGGGGGACACCTCACATCCAAACTGTAATAGGTGGCTCTGTTGACTACTTCATTCATATTCGGGCAAGGTCTTATGTTAAAAATCTACAGTAGAAGAATATTTACTCATTCTGAACCTGAAGTTTGTCCCAGTTCTGTGATCTGTGTCCTCTCTTTCTGTTTGTCCAGCATTTTTTTTTTTATTTCTACCTTAGGGCCATGGTATTTATTGTGCGCCTGTCTTAGAATACATTTGCACAGATCTTCAAACAAGCTGGCTTCCATGCTCATCCACATATTGGGAGAAATGTGATAACCTCCGAGAAGGCCTGCCTTGACCATGCTGCTGCCACCCATTCCACCAATCATTACCTTACTCATGTATTTTGGGTAGTATTTGTTCCTTACTAAATTTCTTTCATTCATTTATTGCTTGTGAATTGCCCTCCTCCACATACCTGCACATGAACATAAGCATCTTGAGAGCAGGGAACAAGGTGTTGAAGGACATACCCAAAACAGTGCCTCCAGTGTGCAGACAGGCTCAATTGGTGTTTGTTGTATATCTGAGTGAAGCGATTACCTGTATCTGTCTATTGAAATCCTGTTTATCTTTTGAAATTCAATTCAAATACCATCTTTTTCAAGAATCTTCCCAGTCAGGCTTTTTTTTCTCCCTACTTGTACTTTTTACTTTAGTTATTTTCCCTTATGTATTAAACTTGCTATGCCTTCTTTCTTAGTGTAAAACATACTAGAATACAGGGAACATATTTAACTTATTTTAATATATATATATTTCAGACTTGAGAGCATCACCAATACAGAGAAGAGATTTGTTGAAGTCAGAAATAAATGAAAATTAACCATATAAAATTAACTATATTAACTGTTGAATATTTTTTCTTTTATATATTATGACTATTTAAAGCATATATAAGAGAATCAATAATAAGATATCAATATCCATGTAATAAACTCTTGTTTTAAAACATTAGTATTATAGGCATTAACACTAAATTCCTTGTGTCATTATCTCTCATCCATTTTTTTCTCCTTTATTCCCTGAAGCAATTGTGATCCTGAATTTGTCTTTATTCTCTGTGTGTGCATATTTTACCATTACTATCTGTGTGGGTGTGTGTTCGTATGTGAGATTCTAAATATAATATATGGTATTATATATGGGTCATTTATGCCTTTCTTCTTCCCCAGTGTTATGTTTCTCTGATTGTCTGTTGTTCCCTGTAGAGTTAGAATTTTGGGGAGAGATCACTTATTTTGATTGCTGCATAGTATTTCTTTGTGTAACTCTTTGACAGTTTCTTTATTCATTACCTTGTGGAAAGGCATTTACTTTTCTCTTTTCACTTTTACAAACAATAATACACTGAACATTTTTATACAGTTTTTCTGTAGTATCCTATAGCATCACTCCAGGGTTTATTATTGGGATGTAGAAATTCTGAGACAGAGACATTGAACACTTTGGCATTATGATGAAGGGCCCAGGTGCAGGAGCCAGGATGCTGGATTCGAATCCTGACCCTGCTACTTGCTGGCTTTCCCAGGAAGCAATGATCACTGGCTATTTTCAGTCTCTTTCCATGAGCATGTATGCCCTACCTCAACCCCTGGCATCAAGCATTCAGCTTGGCTTTGGTCCTCTTGGCTCTACTGAGCCCTGCTGGAGCCAATTCCCAGCTGCCACTGCCTGCTTCTGGAGCCAGAACCCAGCAGGCCTGTGGCTTCACATGCAATCACCACTTTACATTTCTGTACCGTTTCTTGTCCATGGAGAGGTTTATTTTTGAGCCTGGAGATGTTTTTCAGCTTTCTTTTTAAATATTTTATTTATCATTTCTGTGTGTCTGGAGCAGAGGGAGTACATCAAAGTCTGAACTTTTTGTGTCACCATAACCAAAAGTTGATAATACCTCCGCGACCTTTTAAAATAAAGCCTGATTTTAGAATCGTCTAATCATAGATTTTTCGAGCTGGAAGGCATTTTAGAGATAAGGCCAATAACGTTATTTTATAGGTGAGGGAATTGTGGTCTTGAGAAATTAAGTGATTTACTGATATCGCCTATTTGGTTAATGGTGGCAGGGCCAGACTAAAGCCCTTGGGTCCCCTCTGTAGTCCTTTTACTACTACATCCACTATAGCAACTGTCTCTATACACTAAATTTACATGCAACACTTTATTTTTAACAGAAATGAAAAAAAATATAGTAGCATTTAAACAGTTAGAAAAACGATTCCACATTTTAAAACTAATACAAAATGTTTTGTCTTGGCAAATATTGAGGGACAAGTAAGAGTACGGCATTTACTGCATTGAGCTGAATATATTTTCTTTAGAAGCCACAATGCCTTGGACTCTGTGGATTCCTGCTGCATTTGGTTTTCCTTGACTTTCTGAAACTTATTAGGATGAGCCCATCAATAATGGTGTCGATACTTCCAGCCACCTATAGTGCCGGGCCAGAAAATGAACTGTGATGAATGGATATGACCCGCATTTATAGTGATAGCCTATATTTCTGCTGTCAGGTAGAAATGGCAGGTGGTTTAATTTACCCCCCCCCACCCCCCCCAAAAAAAAATCTTCAAGAGAGCAAGTATCCTTTCTCATTAGGATTTCCGGACATTTTTTTTAGAATATGAAATTTAGAATTTGATATCTTTGCTAAAGCCTAAAGCTTTTGGAACTGTTTTATTCTATTTCTAGATCTTTTAGCTGTGCCTAAGCATCCGTATGCTGCTATGGAGAACTGGGGACTAAGTATTTTTGTGGAACAAAGAATACTACTGGATCCCAGTGTTTCATCTATTTCTTATTTGCTGGATGTCACCATGGTCATTGTGCATGAGATATGTCACCAGGTATGAGAAAAAGGATCAGGTGTAAGTATAATGTGCCAACTATTGGGAATGTAGAATGATTTCAGATACCGAGGTCAGGAGCCAAATTATTATCCTACTAATTAAGTCTTATATGAAGCACCAGGTAGTATTTTCTGGAAGACACATCTATTTTTCTCAGATGACCACATAAACAAAAATAAGTACACTGGTCATATTGAATAAGCAAATGTCTTTCAGTTTAGTGAAATGTGAGCTACCAGAGCCACCTAGCAGCTGCCCCTTTGGAGCATCCATCTGGTGGCTATTTCTCACCAACCTTGCTTTATTTTCTTGTGATTATTAGTGTGTATATATGGTAAGTGTAGGGATAGCAATGATTTATTGCATTGTTGCAAGATGCAGCTGAGTTTTGTGTACGTGTCAAAATTTGCTTTCGCTGAAATCAATTTGTTATTCCCCTTTTCCCATCACACAGACTCTTAGGAAGTCTTTCACTAACTCAGCCGTAGACTCTTTGTTCTCAAATGATTGATATATTTTTTTTCTTGGCATGTTTAGAAATTCATATGTAAATTAGCCAACTTTGTAGCGAAGCGAAGATAAAATTAATTTCATTTTGATTTTATGCACTTTCTTACAATGAGGGGAAGGTATTAGAATTTTGCATGCTTATCTGAAACTTAATTTTAGTGAAGAAGAATTACTGAAAATAGATGTTCTTACAATAGGAAAGCAATATTTGTTCTGGTTACCAGTAACTATGGAGAGTTTTTAACTTCAAACACCAGAAGTCTCATTGTGGTACAGTATGACTTCAGTATATTATAAACCCAAAACCTTTTTAAAAGCTAGCACAACTGAGGAAAGAGTGATGTGTAAAATGCTTTCAGTGAAAAAAGGTGAACAGTTAAATGCCAATAAATGAATTGCCACTTAATGATAAATCGGCCCAGGCTGCATGACCATTTACCTAAATGTCAGCCTTTTGCAGTGAACCTGTAAGATGTTTGTATCTGTCATACTGGCCCGGTCAGGGTCAGACATGTGTTCCTTAGCTCAGAAATTACAGGGGATTCATTAAAGGTATAACTGGGACTCCTCTTCTGTGCTCAAGAGAATGGTTTTCACCTAAACTTACAACTCTTTGAGGCAAAAGGGTTTGCTTTTTGACTACCTGTGTAAATGGCAAATTAGATAGTTCTGTTGGCATGAAAGCACATTGATAATGTTATTATTGTTCAGGGAACTAGATCTCATGTGTTTCAGATTGTGAGTTGCTTTCCTATCTTAGTAGTCGTGGTAGACTATTTACCACGAGGAAAGGGACCAGAAGCTAGGAAAAAGCACAATATTTTCAGTCATTGTCACAATAATTCCTTTGTTACCCTCCATCTCCACTTATTTGTTGTACTGATTTTGAAGACAAGTTGGTAATTTAAAAGAGAAACATGCATTTTTGATAAAGAATAAAATAGTTTAAAATGTGTTTTACGGTCATCAACATATTCGAAGCTGTCTTTTATTTGTATTCACTTAGAGGTCCCTGGAGGAACTGATACTTGAGTATCAATATTAAGACCCTTAGTCACCAAGTTCTCTACTGTGGCTTTTAAAGCTGTTCATGATCTGGTACTTGTATGCCTTTCAGGACTTTTCCAGGCTTTCCTCCTCCTTATCTGCTATATTCCAGCCTCATGGGTCCTCCTGTTTCTGAAATAGCTTATTGCCAAGTAGGGTCTTCACACCAAGTGTGATTTGTATCTGCCTGGAATCCTCTTACCCAAGGCTTTCTCATTGCTGTCCCTTTCTTGTCATTAAAATCTAAGTGTAGGTGTCAACTACTAATATTCTTTTTGCTTTCACAATCTAAAGCACACCCTTTTCCATCCTGAAACACTTTATTAACTTCTGAAATTGTGTTGTTCATTACTTTGTGTTTTTATTGTGTGTGTCACTTCATCTTCCTGCTTTCACAATAAATTTTTAGCTGCACGAGAAAGGAATTATTTAACTTTTTATCACTGAATCTCAAGTCTCTAGGATAGCTCCCAGCATATAATGTACTTTTTTTTATTAATGAAGAAAAATATTCCTTCACAGGTCCTAATGAAGCATGGGTTTCAGAGCAGTGCACCATAATTTAGTCAAAACACCGATGAAAGTTTTTAACGTTTTTCATAAAGGGATCTTAAGAGTTTTGGGCCCTGCCCTCCATTATCTTGGAAGCATGGAGTGTCAGGCATGGAGGACCATCACGGCCTTTAGTTGGATCAGCTGGCCAGTGTCTTCTCTGAATTGCCTCTGCCACTAGAGGGCGATGCTTTCACACCTCCTGTGATGAGTCACTTACTACCTCTGAAGGCAGTATTTTGTATATTGGGTCATTTCAGTCAGAGGGCTGTCTGCATTTTCAGCAGCCATTTACCAATCCTAATTTCTATTCATTAGTTCTAGTTTTTCCCTGGTAGGGCCACAAGAAACAAAATTTTCTTCTACATGATAGGCCTTCACACATTTGAAGACAGCCTTCATCAGTGTTTTTCTCCTCACTCCTTTCTTCTTCAAGTTAAATATTCTTGTCATGTTCCCTGATCATTCTTTTCTATTGTTCTCTGAATGCATTTATAAAACATTAGCGTTGCCCAAGTTGTTTAATCAATCAATACAGTCTTGCCACAACACATTTTAAGATCACTAAATCAATTGGGGAATGACTTCCAGTTATAATAATCATAGTTTAATACATTTAGTTTTAGATAAAGTCATTTCCAGATAGATATGATTTTTTTTTTCTGATGCCCATTCATTTTGTTACTGCAGTGGTTTGGTGACCTCGTGACTCCTGTGTGGTGGGAAGACGTGTGGCTGAAGGAAGGTTTTGCTCACTACTTTGAGTTTGTGGGTACAGACTACCTCTACCCTGGCTGGAACATGGTAAGCACACTTTTCTCTAATCATCTGGAACCTCCAGAGAAGGTTGATCTGGTGCCACATTAGGCTCATATTATCATTAGAGGTGACTGAAAAGCATCACCTGTCATCTAGCTATCCGATAAAGAAAAACTAACAAAAATTTAAAATGTTAGTATTAGAAAACAGCTATCTTTTATTCATTAGAAACTAAATAGAGCCTGACTTGTTATAGATTGATTTCAAAATGTTACAATTTATGTAAGTGGAAATATTTTAGATTGTAGTATTTTATAATGAAGACAAATTATCCTCAAAATAGAGAAGTCAACAGTAATTAATAAGTATTATTTTAAACATAACAGGATATTTCAATACATAGAAAGTTGCAATCTTATTATTTCTTCCAAGAGAAGAAACACATAAATTAACAAAAAAAATTGATGAATTATTTTTGTATATATATGTATTTTAGGATTAAATAATAGGAGTTTGCTAAGTTTATGAAGAGTTGTATGCATTATACGTATGCTCTAGGAGAGTATATGGACATCTAAACCTGCAGTTGGGTTTGTAGTGGCTGAAATTATGATGTTTTAAGACATCCAGGAAGAAAAAGTGGAGGGAAGATGTGGTTTTAATGTCTTTTTATGTTAGTTTTTCACTTTTTGTAAGCTTTCATTAATCAATAAGTGATCTATGCTATTATATATTGTTTTAGAATTCAAATTTTAAATTTAAGTGAAAGCATTAAATTAAGTAAAAATTGCAGTGCATCCACATTTAATTTTCAGAAGCTCAAGTTTCACCTGTGATTTAGCATGGAATTTTAAATTACTTTTTTTGAGATAAAAGCTGCACATATTTAATGTATACAACTTGATTAATCTGGAGATAATTTTGTAGCCGTGAAACACCGTCACAAGCTATGCCATAAATATAATCATCACCTTTAAAATTTCTCCCACTCTCTTTATTACTATGATCTTCATTTTGTGATAAGAACATTTGACATAAGATCTACCTTCTTATCAAATTGTTAAGTGCACAGTACAATATTGCTGGCTATAGGTCCTATGCTGTTCAACAGATCTCTGGGATTTATTCATGTTGCACAACTGAAACTTTGTACACTTTGTTTAATACTTCTTGTTTCCTCTTCCTCCAGCTTTTGGTAATCATCATTATATTCTCCCCTTCCATCAATTGGAAGATTTTAGCCTCTTCACATAAGTGAGATTTTCTAAATGTCCATCCTTCCATATCTGGCTTATTGCATTTAGCACAAGGTCATGTCCTCAAGGTTCATCCACGTTGTCATTAATGGCAGGATTTTCTTATTTTTTAAAAATGTATATACCATGTTTCTTTATCTATTCCTACATCAGTGGTTAGATTGCTTCTGTGTGTTCATATATTTTTATATTGCTCTCTTTTGATGTTCTGAATCAGTAACAATGGATGATTATTTAATCGTCACCATTCCAAGTAGGATTTGAAGAACATATAAACCAAAATGAAACATGAAGTCATCTGTTAGTCATCATATAGCTCTCTGCCATAAATTCAGCTAACAGCTGCAGAATAAAAAATGTGAACTATTTTACAGAGGAAATGTTACAATGGTAATACTGTGTCAATATGTTTTAATTATCTACATGTAGTTTTGCCAACAACAGCATGATTGTATGAACATTTTTTGTACATATGGAGGGATGGATATAGGATGTGATTTTAAAAAATTTAACTTGAAGTGTTTTATTATGACATTGACATTAATGAAAAATGCCTTAAAAGAACTTTGAAAAATCCTGTAATACCATGCAATATTATTTCAAGTGTTCTTCAATTGATGTGAAACTTTAAAATTTAAATGTTTGATATTCTTAAAACATTTTCAACATTGTCTTTGATTTTTAGATGATTTTGAACCAACCTTAAAGTTTTCATTTAATTTCTATCATGTTGTGGATTATTAATGGTTTATAATTTCATAATATCTCAATATTAAAAGATCTTATTACAAATATGTTATAAATATAGACAAACATTTTAGCTCATTTTTGCTCCTTCCACTACTTGTGATAAAAAATATTTTCTATTAATCATTAGGAAAGATGTATCTAATATTAAAAAGTAATCTTCAGAATTATATATGGACTAAAAAACTGACAGCTTTTGATGGTTTTAAGCATGGCCATATATCCTCGGTTTTAATGTCTTTATCCTGGATTTTGTCTTTGAATAATTTTGTTGTTGTTTCCATCTTTTTTTTTTTCAGTTTAATTGTAAATGTAGGATTTGTAGAGATTTTGCAAAAGATATTGGAAAATAAACAGAGATTAATAATGTAAGATTTTTGCCCTTTAATATAAACCTTGTTGGTGATTAAGATATGATTTTATTTACTCTAAATCTATATATAATAATTATTAATGATGGCATACTTAGAATGACACAGAAGGCTCACACTATCGAATAAAGAAATTGAGAATAGACTCCATCACATTTAGCTAGACAATTAATAGTAAAAAGAAATAAGTTTTGCTGTAGTGTCTATGTTTGGATGGCAAAGATCACAAATACTTTCTGATCTTTGAGAGCTTTTGATTTGCAGCAACTTCTTTTACTTAGTTTGTGGAATGTCTCATTATACTAAAACCTATAATAATAATAATAAAAAACTCAAGAAACCAATTGCCCTCCATATATCATTAATGTCTTCTTTGTAAATAAACTCTAAGAGTGTTAGCCACCTAAATAAGAGAGGATTGTTAAGTGACCATGAGGCTGTGCCAGCACTGTTTTTCATAATGGAATCAGCTAAAGAGTGAAAGACATTCAATAGAGCAAGGGTGATTGCTGTGTCAGCAGCAACTCACACATGTGTGATATGCATAGAAGCTTCTTGCAAGTTGCAGTGCATGGCCTGGGCTTCACTGAAGCTGAACCTAAAATAGAAAAACCAGAAGTCAGGCTCACGTCAGGAGTAAAGAAATTCAAGGAGTTGACCTCCTTTGCCTCTAATCTCTAAAACAGTGCTTTTATCATTTTTAGACACCGGGCTCAAGCATTGAAATATAGTTTCAATTTGCTAGGGAGATTACTATGACAATCTACTTCCCATGGAACAGCCATAAAGAAGACCAGAATTACATGACATTTTTAGGAAGCTCCTGGTCTGATTTAGGCTGAGGTACTCGCCTTTCTTAACTGTTAGTAAAATCCTAGGTTGCTGTGCATTTGTTCCTGGGTGTTTTTTGGAGCCAGTTTTTGATATAGGAGTAATCATTTTTTTACATTAAGAATACTACATGGAATACAAATTTTTGTGGTAACATTTTCCCCCAGAAAACTAATGAAGTTTCCAATTTTGTAAATATGAGTCTTTTTAGGTAGTATGATGTAAGGTCAGGGGAATGGATTAGAGATAAGAAAGTTAGATTCTAAGAAAGCCATTTCATCTAATTCATCCTTACCATTTGAAAAATAGGACAATTATACTGACTTAGTAAGCTCCCATAATTTTGTGAGGTGTTTGAAACCTATGAGAAGGCATTATGGCCCTGGACACTGAGTACTCTTATTAGAAGGGGGCACTTATTTTGTGTATAGTTGCTCTAATGTTTCCAACCCCAGAGATCCATTTAACACCCTAGAATTATGTGATATATATATATATATATATATATATATATATATATATATATATATAT
>NW_025999853.1:35280913-35311670 GCF_001458135.2 Marmota marmota marmota | reverse complement strand
TATATATATTACAAAATAAATTCTGTAAGCTTTGTGTCTAGATTCAGTCTCACCAAGTCAATTTTTATGTATTCTGCAGGAACATAAGCCCTAGATAATATTTCATTCATCAAACATCAGTATCATTAGAAACAGCTTTCTTGGTTTCAGGCTAAGGGCACCATTCATGGGGGCGCTACTTGTCTTCTTGCTTGATGTTATTTTGTTAAAGTTGACTGTTAGCGGCAACATTATTCGATGGATCAAGTTCCAGTATGCTACTAATGGGAATCCTGTTAAATCTTATTATGTTTCCTTAAAAGTGATAAAAGGGTGACTGACAACATGCTATTCTTTTTTTTAATGATCTAAAGTTCTTTTTCTATTTGTCCTAATTAGTTATACATGATAGCAGGATGTATTTCGACATATTATTCATATATGGAGTGCAACTTCTCATTCTTCTGGTTGTACGTGATGTAGAATTACATTGGTCATGTAGTCAAATATGCACATAGGGTAGTAATGTCCAGTTTATTCTGCTATTTTTCCTATTCCTATTGCCAGTCCCTTACCTCCCTTCATTTCCCTCAGTCTAATCCAAAGTGCTTCTATTCTTCCCTAAGCCCCCATTTATTGTAAATTAGCATCCACATATCAGAGAAAACATTCAGCATTTGTTTTTTTTTTGGGGGGGGGAGGGGTATTCACTTATTTGACTTAGCATGATATTCTCCAGTTCCATCAATTTACCTGCAAATGCCATAATTTCATTATTCTTTATGACTGAGCAATATTCCATCATGTGTATATACCACATTTTTTTATCCATTCATCTGATGAAAGGTAGCTAGATTGGTTTCATAGTTTAGCTATTGTGAATTGAGCTGCTATAAGTATTGATGTGGCTGCATCACTGTAATATGCTGATTTTAAGTCCTTTGGGTGTAAACCAAGGAGTGCGTTAACCAGGTCAAATGGTTGATCCATTCCAAGTTTTCTGAGTAATCTCCATACTGCTTTCCATAGTGGTTAGACCAATTTGCAGTCCCACCGACAATGTATGAGTGTCCCTTTCCCCCACATCCTTACCAACATTTATGTTACTTGTATTCTTAATAATTGCCATCCTGGCTGGAGTGAAATGAAATCTCAGTGTAGATTCAATTTGCATTTCTCAAATTGCTAGAGATGTTGAACATTTTTTCCATGTATTTGTTGACCAATTGTATTTCTTCTATGAAATGTATGTTCAGTTCCTTAGTCCATTTGTTGATTGGGTTATTTGGTTTTTTAAAATTAATTAATTAATTATTTTTTAAAATTTCGATTTGCTGTATATGATAACAGAATGCATTACAATTCATATTACACATATAGAGCAGAATTTTTCTTGCATTACAATTCATATTACACATATAGAGCAGAATTTTTCTTTCTTTTGATTTTTAAAAATGACAGTGGAATGCATTACAATTTTTATTACACATATAATTTTTCATATCTCTCTCTGTTTGTATATAAAGTATGTTGACACCCAATTCGTGTCTTCATACATGTACTTTGGATAATGATGTCCATCACATTCCACCATCCTTGCAAATCTTCTGCCCCCTCCCTTTCCCTCCCACCCCTCTTCCCTATCTAGAATTTATCTATTCCTCCCATGCTTTCCCTCCCTACCCCACTATGAGGCAGCCTCCTTATATCAGAGAAAACACTTGGCATTTGTTTCTTTGGGATTGGCTAACTTCACTTAGCATTATCTTCTCCAACACCATCCATTTACCTGCAAATGCCATGATTTTATTCTCTTTTATTGGTGACTAAAATTACATTGTGTATTCCATTGTTATTTTTATGCATTCATCCACTGAAGGGCATCTAGGTGGGCTCTACAGTTTAGCTATTGTGAATTATGCTGCTATAAACATTGATGTGGCTGTGTCCATGTAGTATGCTGTTTGTAAGTCCTTTGAGTATAGTTCGAGGAGAGGGATAGCTGGGTCAAATGGAATTTCCATTCCCAGATTTCCAAGGAATCTCCATACTGCTTTCTATATTGGCTGTACTAATTTGCAGTCCCACCAGCAATGTATGAGTGTACTTTTTATCCCATATCCTCGCCAACAGTTATTGTTGTTTGTCTTCATAATAGCTGCAATTCTGACTAGAGTGAAATGATATCTTAGAGTAGTTTTGATTTGCATTTCTCTAATTGCTAGAGATGACGAACATTTTTTTATATATTTGTTAATTGATTGTATATCCTCTTCGGAGAAGTGTCTGTTCAGATCCTTGGCCTATTTATTGATTGGGTTATTTGTTTTTTGGGTGCTCAGCCTTTTGAGTTCTTTATATACCCTAGAGATTAGTGCTCTATCTGATGTGTGAAGAGTAAAAATTTGCTCCCAGGATGTAGGCTCTCTGTTCACCTCACAGATTTTTCATATCTCTGGTTGTACACGAAGTAGAGTCACTTCCTTCGTTTGTACTTAGGGTAATGATGTATTTCTTACATGTACTTAGGGTAATGATGACCATCACATTCCACCATATTTACTACCCCTATGCCCCCTCCCTTTTCCCTTTTGTCCTATCTAGAGTTCATTTAATCCTCCCATCACCCACCTCATCAGCATATTATGGATAAGCATCCTTAAATCAGAGAATTCATGTGGCATTTGTTTTTTTGGGATTGGCTAATTTTACTTAGCATTATATTCTCCAGCTTCATCCATTTACCTACAAATGCCATGATTTATTCTCTTTTAATGCTGAATAATATTCCATTGTGTATGCATGTATGTGTGTGTGTGTGTGTATGTGTGTATGTATTTATGTATGTATGTGTGTGTATATATATGTATTTATGTATGTGTGTGTATGTATGTATGTATATATATATATATATATATATATATATATATATATATCACATTTTCTTTATCCATTCTTCTACTGAAGGGTATCTAGTTGGTTCCACAGTTTAGCTATAGTGAATTATGCTGCTATAAACATTGATATGGCTGTGTCCCTGTATTATGCTGTTTTTAAGTCCTTTGGGGTATAGACCAAGGAGTGGGATAGCTGGGTCAAATGGTGGCTCCATTCCCGGTTCTCCAAGGATCCTCCATACTGCTTTCCATATTGGATGCACCAATTTGCAGTACTATCAGCAATGTATGAGTGTGCCTTTTCCCCCACATCCTTACCAACACTTATTGTTATTTGTATTCTTAATAGCTCCACTCTGACTGGAGTGAGATGAAATCTTAGAGTAGTTTTGATTTACATTTCTCTAATTGCTAGAGATGTCGAACATTTTTCATGTTTGTTGATTGATTATATATCCTCTTCTGAGGTGTGTCTGTTGAGTTCCTTGGCCCATTTATTGATGGGGTTATTTGTTTTTGGGGTGTTAAGATTTTTGAGTTCTTTATATATTCTAGATATTAGTGCTCTATTTGATGTGTGAGGGGTAAAAATTTGCTCCCAAGATGTAGGCTCTCTGTTCAGCTCACAGATTATTTCTTTTGCTGAGAAGATACTTTTTAATTTGATTCCATCCCATTTATTGATTCTTGGTTTTAATTCTTGAACTATAGGAGTCTTATTAAGGAAGTTGGGGCCTAATCCCACATGATGAAGATTAGGACCTACTTTTTCTTCTATTAGACACAGACTCTCTGGCTTAATTCCTAGGTGCTTGATACGTTTTAATTAAGTTTTGTGCGTGGTGAGAGAAAGGGGTTTAATTTCATTTTGTTGCATATGGATTTCCAGTTTTTCCAGCACCATTTGTTGAAGATGCTATCTTTTGTCCACTGAATGTTTTTGGCACCTTTGTCTAATATAATTGTAATTTTGTGGGTTAGTCTCTGTGTCCTCTATTCTGTACCATTGGTGCCAATGCCATGCTGTTTTTGTTACTATTGCTCTGTATAGTTTAAGGTCTGGTATAGTGATGCTACCTGCTTCACTCTTCTTCCTAAGGATTGCTTTAGCTATTCTGGGTCTTTTATTTTTCCAGATGAATTTCACGACTGCTTTTTCTATTTCTATGAGGAATGTAATTGGAATTTTGATTGGAATTGCATTAAATCTGTATAGTGCTTTTGGTAGTATGGTCATTTTGATAATATTAATTCTGCCTACCCAAGAATATGGTAGATCGTCCCATCTTCTAAGGTTTTCTTTCTTTAGCATTCTGTAATTTTCATTGTACAGGTCTTTCACCTCTTTTGTTAAGTTGATTATCAAGTATTTTTTATACTATTATAAATGGGGTAGTTTTTCTTGTTTCCCTTTCAGAGGATTTGTTACTGATATACAGGAATGCCTTTGATTTATGGTGTTGATTTTGTATCCTGCTGCTTTGCTGAATTCATTTACTAGTTCTATAAGTTTTCTGGTGGAATTTTTTGGGTCTTCTAGGTTTAGAATCATAACATTGGCAAATAGTGCTAATTTGAATTCTTCTTTACCTACCTTCTTTACCTAATTTCTTTTGTCTCTCTAATTGCTCTTGCCAGTATCTCAAGAAGTGGTTAAATAGAAGTGGTGAAAGAGTGCATCCCTGTCTTGTTCCAGATTTTAGAGAGAATCATGCTTTCAATTTTTCTCCATTTAGAATGATGTTGTCCTGGGGCTTACATAAATAGCTTTTACAATGTTGAGATATATTCCTGTTATCCTTAATTTTTCTAATCTTTTGAGCATGTATGGATCCTGTTTTTTGTTGAATGCTTTTTCTGCATCTATTGAGATGATAATATGGTTCTTATCTTTAAGTCTATTCATGTGATGAATTACATTTATTGATTTCCATATGTTGAACCAAACTTGCATCCCTGGGATAAACCCCACTTGATCATGGTGTACTATCTTTTTGGTATGTTTTTGTATTTGATTTGTCAGAATTTTATTGAGAATTTTTGCATCTGTGTTCATTAGAGATATTGGTCTGAAGTTTTCTTTCTTTTTTATTTTTTGATGTGTCTTTGCCTGGTTTTGGAATCAGGATGATATTGGCCTCATAAAATGTGTTTGGATGTGCTCCCTATTTTTCTATTTCCTGAAATAAATTGAAGAGTATTGGCATTAGTTCTTCTTTAAAGGTCTTGTAAAACTCAGCTGTGTATCCATCTGCTCCTGGGCTTTTCTTGATGGTAGACTTCTGATGGCATCTTCTATTTCGTCACTTGAAATTGATCTGTTTAAATTGTGATATCATCCTGATTCAATTTGGGCAAATCAGATGGCTCTAGAAATTTTCGATGCCTTTGATATTTTCTATTTTATTGGAGTACAAGTTTTCAAAATAATTTTTAATTACTTCTGTATTTCTGCAGTGTCTCTTGTGATATTTCTTTTTTCATCACATATGTTAATAATTTGAGTTTTCTCTCTCCTTCTCTTTGTTAGCATAGCTAAGGGTCTGTCAATTTTATTTATTTTTTTTTCAAAGAACCAACTTTTTGTTTTGTCAATTTTTTCAGTTGTTTATTTTATTTCAATTTCATTGATTTTAACTCTGATTTTAATTATTTCCTATTTTCTAGTGATTTTGGTATAGATTTGTTTTTCTTTTTCTAGGATTTTGAGATGTAATATTAAGTCATTTATTTGTTGACTCCTTCTTCTTTTAAGGAATGAATTCCATGCAATGAGCTTTCCTTACAATTGCCTTCATAATGTTCCAGAGATTTTGATATGTTTTATCTGTGTTCTCATTCACCTCTAAGAATTTTTAATCTCCTTCTTGATGTCTTCTGCAACCAGTTGTTCATTCAGTAGCATATTATTTAGTCTCCAGGTGTTGGAGTAGCTTTTATTTCTTGTTTTATCATTGATTTCTAATTTTATTCCATTATGATCTTATAGAATGCAGGGTAGTATCTCTACTTTTTCATATTTGCTAAGAGTTCCTTTGTGGCATAATATATGGTCTATTTTAGAGAAGGATTCATGTTCTGCTCAGAAGAAAGTGTATTCACTCATTGAAGGATGAAATATTCTATATATGTCAGTTAAGTCTAATTTATTGAGTTCTATAGTTTCTTTGTTCAGCTTTTGTTTAGAAGATCTATCCAGTGGTGAAAGAGTTGTGTTAAAGTCACTCAAAATTATTGTGTTTTGGTCTATTTGACTCTAGAACTTATGAAGAGTTTGTTTGATGAACATAAATGCTGCATTGTTTAGGGCATATATATTTATAGTTGTTATGTCTTGTTGGTCTATGGTTCCCTTGAGCAGTATCTAGTATCCTTCTTTATCCCTTTTGATTAACTTTAGCTTGATGTCTACTTTATTTGATATGAGGGTGGAAACCCCTGCTTGCTTCCACATTCCATGTGAATGGTATGATTTTTCCCAACCTTTCACCTTTAGTCTGTGGATGTCTTTTCCTATGAGACGAGTTTCTTGGAGGTAACATATTGTTGGGTCTTTTTTTTTTTTTTGATCCAATCTGCTAGTCTATGTCTTTTGATTAGTGAGTTTAGGCCATTAACATTCAGGATTATTATTGAGACATTATTTGTATTCCCAGACATTTTTGTTTATTTTGGGTATTTAACTTGACTTGGTTTCTCCTCTGATTATTTTTTCTTTAGTGTAATACCTTCCTCTGCTGATTTTCATCATTATTTTTTATTTCCTCTGCATGGAATATTTTGCTGAGGATGTTCTGTTGTGTAGGCTTTCTAGTTGTAAATTCTTCTAACTTTGGTTTATCATGGAACATTTTTATTTCATCATCAAATCTAAAGTTTAATTTTGCTGGATACAAGATTCTTGGTTGGCATCCCTTTTCTTTCAGAGCTTGGTATATATTGTTCCATGATCTCCTGGCCTTGAGAGTCTGAGTTGAAAAATCTAGTGAGATATGAATTCGTCTCCCTCTGTAAGTGATCTGATTCCTTTCTCTTTCTGCTTTTAAGATTCAATCTTTATTCTTTATGCTAGGCATTTTCATTATAATGTGCCTTGTTGTAATTTTATACATTTGCTGTCCTTTAAGCCTCTTTTTCTTTATGCTTGGGAAATTTTCTGATATTATCTCATTGAAGAGATTGTGCATTCCTTTGGTTTGAAACTCTGTGCCTTCCTCTATCCCAATAACTCTTAGATTTGGTCTTTTGATGCTGTCCCATAATTCTTGGATGTTCTGTTCATTGTTTATTACAGTCTTCAATGTGTGGTCAACTTTATTTTCCAGATTGTATATTTTGTCTTGATTATCTAATATTCTTTCTTTCTTTCAAGTGATCTAGTCTGTTGGTTATGCTTTCTATTGAGTTTTTTATTTGGCTTATTGTTTCCTTAATTTCAAGGGTTTCTGAGTGGTTTTTTTTCAGAGTCTTTCTCTTTCTTGAAGTAATCTTTTGCTACCTGTATTTTGCTCTCTTATCTCTTTTTTAGAGTGATCAGTTTTGCCTGTATTTGCTCATTTAGGTCATTCTTTAATTCACAGGTCATTTTAATTATGAACCTTTTGAACTCCTTCTCTGATATTTTATCACCTTCACTGTCCATGGGTTCTGTTACTGTAGTGTCCTGGTTTGTTTGGGGCACTTTACTCTGTTGTTTTTTCATGTTGTCTATGTATCTTGCAGTGTGGATCCAAGATATTACAGTTTCTCCCCTATATTCTTGTAGTACCCATGCAGATTGTACCTCACCTTGATGTTGGGCCTCCAGATCCTGCTGGTTTCCCCCAATGTATGCTACTGCAACTAACGGTGGTGGCGACAATAGCTGAGGAAACTAGAGATAATAGTGGAGGTGCCCCAAGATGGATGCAATGTCTTACAGAGATGAGGCTGAAAGGGTGGGCCTTACCCTGTCTTTGGAATGCCTGCTCTGAGGTGCAGTTGCTTCTAGGCCCTGTCTGTTTTTTTAAAAAATAGAGTCTACTGCATGGGGAAGGCTATGGCGATGTCTGCAGTGTCCCAAGATGGAAGTGGGTTAGGCTTGAGCTCCCATGTGCGGGCGAATGGCGAACTTGGACCTACCTTGGGCCTGGGTCCCACATATGTAGGTGTGGGTGGATATGGGCCAGGCCTGAAGTCCTGTGGTGGTCTGCTGGTCTGAAGATGTGGTCCTGTGCCAAAGCCTGAGCTCAGGTGGGTTTCAGCAGGTGGTGGGATGGACCGGGGCCTACTGTGGGCCTGGGTCCTGCGCAGGTCCACAACATGCTATTTTTCAACAACTCTTGATTAATTTCATTGGACCCAAAAATACTTAATAAAATAATTTTAATACAGAAACGGGGTGCACAGCACAATGCATCTATGAAGAACTTATTTATACATTCAGTGCTGATGCAGGCCTCATCACACCCCCCGAGCATATGGTGTAGTTTTTCATTAGAATTTGCATAGTCTATATTGTGGGTGCCTCCTTCTGTCTCCTGAACATAACATTGTGAAGAATAGCTTCTATAATGAGGATCAATAAACGTAAGTGTGTGTGTGTTTTTTTATTAAGGGAATGGAATGTTAAAGAGCCTCCCATGGTAGGAACATTGGGCTGGGGATATAACTGAATGATAGAGGTCTTGCTTAGCATGCATAAGGCCCTGAGTTTCATCGCCAGCACTTCAAATGAATAAATAACTTAAAATTTATTTTACACTATACATTGATAAAATTGTACATTATTTTATATGTCGAATTATACGAAGTAACACATAGACAAAAATTTCCGACTGGAAATTCTCCCTAAATTTTTGTAAGAACCCTGGGATTCATGTGACTAGATGTCATCCATGTTAAATACTTCAAATATTTTAAATTATATTTCCTAAAATTTTAACAGATGTATAGTTGATTGTCTCTATCATAGGCAGGAACAAAATAGTAAAACTGAATTCTGCCATTAGACTGGTAATATGCTCTAACAAAAAGTGTTAGAATATAATTTTTTTGGAATAAAATCATTCTCAATTATTAAACTTATTTTTATTCAAAAAAGTTGAGGAAACTGTTGGATTAACTGAAATAACAGTTATTGAGTTAAATTTTTCTGGTTTAAGTGTAAAGACATTGCTTAATCATTCTAAATCATAATAAACATTCTGCTATTCAAAGAGACAAAAATAGAAAAGTAGAAAGAAAGTAATTTGGTCTAGGTACATATTTTACTTGTTTAGCTATTCATTTCCTAAGTCCATCTTTGATTTGATGTCAGTAGGCAAAAATTTTTTCACATACTTTTAAAAGTTATTTAATATGGATTCTAAAAATAGTTGGCATATTGGCATTATTGCTGGTTATTCCTTAAAAAAATCAAAATATATTTGTTTATGGGGCCAGAGATAAGCCATTTGAGAATTAAATAATGATTTTGAATCTTACTTTGTAAATACTTAATGGTAAGTAAATGTAAGTATCTATATTCTTGGTTTTCCATAGAGTTGTGTTTGTTTGTTAAGATCAAAGTCTTCATAGAGTATCTGACTCTTTGCAAGTAATCAGTTAGAAAGTGATCGATTGTTTTTAACTAGTTGATGATATTTTATTCTCAGATGACTCTCACCTATTGAATGTGAAAAATTTTAAAGGTTTCCTCGGGCTAGTACCAAGGGTTTGTGGTCTATTTGATCCTGCTCAGTAGCTTAAAAGTGACATTTACAGTGAGTGACTAGAAGGGCAGTAGAAGGAGTACTTTCTTAGGTCCCTTGGGGTCCCAGCCTTTAAAATGGATCTCTTCTTTGTGTTTCCCCTTTCCCCTTCTATCCTCCCCAGTCTGAAAGCATTTTTTTTTTTCAACTGAAAGCATAGACTTTTTTTTTAGAGGATATTTTTCTTTCCCATTGAAGAGGGAATGGGGAACTCTAGCTCCCTATTCTGGGAGAAAGGGCCACTTTTCCCTTAACATTATTGGTTAGAGCAGTTTTTGGTGTTGGTAGATAATGGACTTGTAGCAAAGACAAAGAAAGTACAAAGAAGCAAGAGCTGCAGTGAGAACAGCAGCTAATGCCATTAAAGGAAAGTGTCTGAAGTTTCATATCTGCACTCAGAAAAAGTGCAGGAGGAATCCTGATGTGTCCTGATGTGCCCTGATATCCTGCATCTTGAGGATTAGACTGGAACTCAAAGCGAGTACAAATTAGGATAATCCAAAAGCAATGAGCTGAGACTTGGATTCTAATCAAAATGAAGAGATATTAAGAATTTTTAGCGAGTAATCTTTGTTAAAACAGCAGCTGCATCTGTTACACTATCACATTAAAATTGCCCTCAGTGCAGCTAAAACAATAACAAATTGTGTTAATGTTTTCCTCCTTTGAGGACTAACTCTTGTACTTTCTAATAAAATATTTTTTGTTAGTGCCCCTTTAAGGGCATCTATTAGAAAGAAGAATAAGTTAGGTCAAACTATCATCTGTTAATTGTTGAAGTATATCAACTGATGTAGAAGTTAATGACACAAATACATTTTTAAATTTAAGCTATAAATGAAGAATATTGAATGCATTCATACTTTTGTAACTTTTTGTAATAAAAAAATAAGAGTCAAGACTGGTTTTTCAGTTGCTTTGGAAAAGGAATCTTTTAAGGAGCTTCAATGTTATCAAGACGTGCTAAGTCTCATTTTGGAAGAATAGCTGTCTTGCTAAGTCATGTATGTTTAGAAAGGGAAGAGAAAACATGAAAATTTATTAGTATTCATATATATTCACATATATTTCTATATTCAGGTAAGTATTTGGGATTTTTTTTTTAGTTGCATTACATCATCTTTTTTCCTATATTGGTTTTTAAAATTTAAAACACAACAGCAAATTGAAAATTTCGTACTTGTTCTTAACGGATGATTTTTTAAAAGCAAAGTCATTTTGTTTAGAAAGACATTGTTTCAGGATTTGTATACTTTAAACCAGAGATAAAAGATAAATGAGCATTCCCTGGGGAATAAAGCATTGCTTCTGAAGACTGTGTTTGGATTTGCATGGTGTCAAGGTCTTTCTACATTTCCTTAGGAATTTCAAATTTATAGGATTAGATGTTTTCGAAGAAGAAAACTACTAATGAATCTGAAGCCCAGCAATAATGCAGGGCTGTCCTTTATTGCAGGGGAAACCAGCTTATTCTTTCCCCCTTTAAATAAACGCTGTTTGTAAGCAGAATATTTCAGCTTGCTAAGAAATTGTCATATGTCACTTGATAAACCCCCAAATTTATAATGCCAAAAATTATACCAAAATGATAAAATGTTCTCTTTGGCATCTTTGTTCTCAAATATAATATTGGCCATAACAGATCACACTACTAGTTTATCTGTCCATTCCACTGCCCCTGGTAAAAATGTTATCTTCCCATAATATATGAATTGTGCAGCATCTGATATTATTCAGCATTTTCCCAGGTAAAGACGAATTTGCTTTGCAAAGCCCCTAACATGAACACAACCAAAGCTGGGGACTCCGAGGGCAACTCAAGAATAATTCATTAGTTTCTAAATTATTAATCATCCTTAACCAGACAGCTATATGTTTTAAAAGACATTAGAACACAACTCATTTCTAGGCAAGGAGTGACTGTCTCAGTCCATAACACTTTATGAGGCTTTTTCCCCCCTTTTCGTCAAGGTTACTGTAATACTGTTCAGATGTCACTAGACAAGAATGTCAGAAATGAAAGTTGTGAGTTCACGTGATCAAATGGAATCTTGCAAAAGAGCTTTCTGGGTAGAGAAAATATGAAAAGATAATCTTGAGATTGATGAAGCTATTGCCTCAGTTGCTCCTGGACCAGGGGTGATAATACAGCCCACGCAGCGTTTCCTGTGTATCAACAAGCACTTTACGTATGTTAACTCACAGTGAAAGAGAATTAAGACATTCTGCTGAGCACCTGGAGAGTGTACAGCTTCTCTATTGTCTTTTTTCTCGAGGCTAAGGAGTCTCATATTGACTAGACCACTATTCAGCCTACCATTCAGGCAGCTCTCCTCAGCCATGAATCCCAAAAAAACATTGTGGGCAGAACAGATTTTGACACTGAGCTGAATAACCTCCATGGATCCACCATTCACAAATTTAAGTAAGCCCCTTTTGAACAGTTTTATATCTTTGGCTTTTTGTCTCTTTCTGGGATTGATGAAATAAAATTCTAGTGATTGGAGTCTTATTTTTGTCAGTTTGTGTCATATTGGCCTTTAAAAATGAAGATATGTGGCAATGCTTTCTCTCCCTGGGAACCTGCTTCAGGAACACCTGTGTCCAATTAATTCCTTTAATCATTTTATTTTCTCTTCTCCAGATTTTATTTATAGTTCAGTGATGCAGTTCTTAAGTGCTGCTAACAGCCTACTAGCTCAATAATTTTGTATAAATTAGTTTGCTGTACTGCTACCGCTTTTTGCCTTTCAACTCATTCATACATTTCATTCATTCTATTTATCTCAGTCAAAGATTTAACAAGCACCCAAAATGAGCCATTTGTTGTGTTAATTTCTATGGAATAAACCTCATGGTAATATTAGTAGGGAACTGCTGTTATATCAGTTTTTTAAATACACTATATTTTATCTTTAATGTGATGGTTTCAGTATGGGAAAGTTTGGAATTTTTCTTTTCTTTTTTCTTTTGGCTTTAGCTGACCAACCATGCCCTGGTCAGCAGTTATTTTGTTTGTGAAGTAGCTAAAAAACACAAAGCCATGACCTTGTTAGAGTCTTTGTATTCATAGAGACATTTGGAAAATAAAATGTGGCCCAGTAAGTCTCAGAGGATTAGCCAAAGCATGGAATAATAAGGGCATTTAGCTATTAATTATCATTTTTATACTACATGGCTCAAATATGTTCTACAATGTTTGTACAGATTTACTTTGTTATAATAGCCATTCCCTTTATTCAGATGTTGACTATCTTTCTCCTCAGATAAATTCTGCTTTTAAGTCCTGCTTCATCCTCTAAACTACACAGGTGTGCTGGGAAGATAGGTATGCACTTTGAAAAGCAGATTTCTGTTCTTTTGTTGTAATGGGAGGGGTCTTAGTAGGATGGTGTGTTTTCATTTAAATATAATTTCATCTAAATAATATTTCTAAGTTGTTTAATGAAAGACAAACCAAATTTAGATGGATGGTCCAATGTCAAGTGGCTGCAACCTGATCCACTATTTATGAAGACAATTAAAAACTAAGAGAATCTCTTACACCCAGTTCGTTGCCCTGCTTGTAAGACAGCAAGGAGCTTTTCTTGAAACCTTTGATTTCTTTTGTGAGCTGACAGGTTATGGCACTTCCCAGGCTTGAAAATATTTGGCTTTTCACAACAAAATAATATTTTTCCATTTGTTGCTAAGTACTGTGCTTGTGACTTTTGTCCCAGTTATCTCCAGGGATTAATCTCTATTGACTTGTTCATTGTCAACTATTTAACATTTATTGGATGTCCATTTTTTGCTAGTTTTTCTGTTAGGGATGGGGACCACTTAGATGAGGACAAAATACCCATGCCCTCGAAGCCCATCAGATCCATTTACCAATTTAGTTTGATTGTTTTTATCAGAATAATGTCACTTTTAGTTTTCCCAGAATGAAGCTCAACTCCTCTTTTCTACTCATCCCGAGAGTTAATTTTTTGGCTTTCTGTTGCTTAATAGCTGTGTAATTTTTCACTCCATTGTCAAATATGCCTGAAATACTCATGCTGCCACTGTTGGAGGGTAGTTTTAAGAATCAAAGAAATTTCATTTTTTTTCTATCATTTTTGCCAGTATTAGTGTTACTGTTAGATACTTAAGTGTAATGGTATTATTTTAAAAGTTCAACTATTGTCTTCCAATGAAGCATATTGTGAGTCATATATTAAAAAATCAGTGAGAGCAACCAAATTGCTTTCCCATGGTACTTCTGGAGATACCTATTTCCTTTCTGAATGAGTTTGGGATGTTAATACTTAAACACTTTTGCACGTTATAAATGGATTGCTAATGCTGAATTTTGTTGCACTATTCTAAATAGTGAAGGTTTTCCCTGATAATTATACAAACATTTTATTATTTAACATTATTATAGTTTACTTTGAATGCAGTAATATAGAGTGTCCAAATTGGTTAACTTTCTTGTCCTTCAGTGCTCCATATGACCTGGAGAGGTCTTTCTATATGGTTTAGTAAATCTTTCAAATTAAAAAAAAAAAACAACGCTTCTTATCTTCATTGGAAAGATAAAGATGATCTGACAAGTGTAAAGTTTTTACCAGATTAGTTTGTTTGATGAACTGACCATCTGTATGACTAAATATCAAAGCTAAATTATAAAAACAAATGTGATATTTAATGGAATCCATTCATCAACTTAATAAGAATTTTGTTACAGAATTAAGGTCATTTGAATTATTATTTATTTCACAAATTCAAATAACATACAGTGAATTAGCCACTTGAAGCCATGTTAATAACTTTTGGGAGTTGATTAGTTCATCCTTGGAATTCTTCCAGACCTGAATGTTATGAGAGTTTCCATTAGAATTTAAAAAATAAAATCTGTTTGAAATTATTAGTCAATATGCATTTTAAACTCCTCTGAATTACATCATCAGTCAAGTATTAAAGGAGTCTATTATTTGTGTCTTTAAATATTGGAGACTCCTTGTGATGGATGTGAGAAATAAATGTGTATCTTTTAAAATTTTGATTGGCAAATTTGACTTTATTAAAATGTCTTATTAACTTGTCAAAAAGTTAAGCAGAGCAATAGAGGAAATTGTTCTTATTGCCAAAGCAGAGAGAGGGTTATTGAAAAGATAAAAGCAGTTTTATCTCACAGAAACTTACCATCTATGGGTAGGATCCTGATTCTGTGGAAAAGCAGGAATCAGTTCATGGTAGCTAGTAAAGGAGAAGAAGATAGTCACCTTCTCTGGATGGAAGGCTGCATCAGGCTAAGGACTATTATCTCACATCATTCTTCAGCAGTCAACCCAAAGTGTAACATATATTAATTGTTAAGTATTAAGTATCTGGCCCCAAATTAACAAACATTATGAAACAAAAGTTACCAGATCATTTATGAAATATTATAATAGTTTCTGTGTTGATATTGGGAATTCATTCATTGAAGTAAAAAGTATCTTGAGATTAGAAGTAGATTATATTAGAAATTAAGACATTGGTTGATAAAGGGATAGAGGAACTAATCATAATAAGTGAAATAAGGCAGACTCAGAAAATTAAGGATTGGATATTTTCTCATATGCAGAGGCTAGAATAAAATAATGAAAATAAAGGCAGAGTGGGTATCCCATGAAAGTAGGCAGTCAGTGCAATGGAGGAAGGGGACAGAGGGGGAATGAGGAGGGATGAGAAAGGGGGGACTGTGGAATGAAATTGACCCTAAATTATGCTATGTATATATATGAATAAACCACGTTGGATTTCACCTTTATGTATAACTGTAAAGCACCAATTGAAAAAAAAATAAGTAGAAAGAAAACGAGTAGAGTAGAAGAAGGAGAACAGAGGGAGGGAGAATTGGAGGGAAAGAGAAAGTACTGGGGATTGAAATAGAGCAAATTATATTCCACGCATGTATGATTATGTAAAAATAAACCCCACTAGTATCTATAACTATAATACACTAATGAAAACATTAAAAGGAAATGGATTATATTAGAAATTAGGGTAGAAATATATGAAACTACATTGGAGAAGTGAAAGAAAATACAGGGAAAGATGTTAAGAAATCTACAAATATAAAGAGAAGCGAAATGACTTGCATGTTTTAAGTAGTTTATATGAAAGCACATGGTATATATGGATATTTACAATAATTTTTTTATTTTTTTATCTTTTATTGATTCTATGTATTTATTTGTTTTATATAAACAACATCAGTGGAATGCATTACAATTCTTATTACACATATAGAACACAATTTTTCATATCTCTGTATATGAAGTATGTTCATGCCAATTTATGCCTTTATACATGTACTTTTTTGCATTACAATTTTTAATACACATATACACCACAATTTTTCATATCTCTGTTTGTATAGAAAATGTGTTGACACCCAATTCAAGTCTTCATACATGTACTTTGTATAGTGATATCCATCACATTCCATCATCCTTGCTAATCTCCTGCCCTCTCCCTGTCCCGCCCACCCGTCTTCCCTATCTAGAATTAATTTAATGCTAAGTGAAGTTAGCCAATCCCAAAAAAACAAATGTTGAATGTTTTCTTGACATAAGGAGGTTGACTTCTAGTGGGGTAGGGAGGGAGAGTATGGGAGGATTAGATTATTTACAACAATTTTATGGGGCTACTAGAATCAGCATGAGCTACATAATTAGACAACCTGTTTGTGATTATGACTGTGATTGACATGTTGAGTGCATTCATGATTATTCTGTAAGAGCCAGGATTACCATAATTAATGAAAATATGAGTGACAGTAACTTCAACCACGTCAGTGTTGCCATATCTTTAAGGTTCTTGATTCAGTCTGCACAGGGTTCATAATGTTGTTGTATGTAGTGCAGTATGCTTTGTGTTCCATCTTAGCATTTTCTCTTGACTTGTCACATCTTGGATAATATGTGACATGACACATTCAGCTTGGATATTAAAAACACAACATCAGGCAGAAGAAGGATGAGTCCCTGAAGAGACTCACAGTTTAACCCACTTTCTCTAAGTTATGATTGATGAGAGTATCTTGGCTCTACAAAGATACGTGCAGGGGTTATCTAGGATTATGAGGCTTATAAAATCATCCAAGATATTCTTATAGAAATATAATTGCCTTTTAGTTTATGCATTGATTAAGGTTTCTTAGAGAACTTGTGGTTTGGCAGTGGATGACAAATGGTGATAGTTGAAAGAAGTAAGAACATATGGTACACATTAGTTCAGTTACTTAGTTCAAGTTTTCTGAACTCAGGAATAAAGTTGTATCAATAGAGATCTGGCTGGTACCTGGAGGCTTGTGTTTATGTAACACCTTCTGTGAAAGGTTATGTAAATAAAAACAGAGGTAAACTTTTCAGTTCAGCACTTGTTTCATTGTAGACATTCATGGTGATTCCTTTTAAAATTGTTCTTCAGTGCCTACTATGTATATGTATTTTTGCACAAGCTTGACTTTAATTTGTTAATGAACTATTTTAACAAGCTACACATGGAAATCATTATTAATGTCTTGGGCATGTGTATTTTAAACATGACATTTTGAAACATTAATTTTGAAGCATATTGCTATATGAAAGCATATGTTTTTACTCTTATTTCTTCTATTGGTATGATTTAGTTGTATATAAAATATTAACTACTCAGTCAAATGATGATATAATTTTTTGCCAGTAAATCTAGCTACATTTCACCTGGAAAGCTTAAAATACTTTGGGGCATTTTAGAACTTTGTAAAAAGTAGGCAGATGATATAAAATTTGTAGAATAAAGTTCGTTTAATATTGTAGGGAATTTGAAGTATAATTTCTAATTTTCATAAATATTGCCTTCCATTATAGGATTACAAAATTTGAAAATTTCAGCTTCACAGTGCTACCATTTCACATAAATAAAGCCTTGTGGATATTATCCTCCAATATATTTACTTTTGTTGTTTGAATTCTTGATCATATTCATCTGCTTTAACCTGTCATGATTTGAATAGTTCAGGAGAAACAAGAATAAAATTCTAGCTATGCCATTCTAGGCATACCTGTATCCCTTGTTCTAGCCTCCTATCAGCAAAGGGGTTCAGTCTAGAGTGGATTCATGTGACATTTTGTTTAGCACATAGAATTTTAAAGGCCTTTATCACATGATAGTATAGGTTTTTAGACAGATAAAATGCAAGTGACATATCTTACTTCTCTTTATGATGGATGGCTAATGGACACTGAAATCATGTTAATCTCTACTCCCATAGTTCTATTGAAGTTAATATCCACCATCACGTGGCATTAATGAGTGGATCACATATGTTGTCCACACTGTCAAGGAGCTACTTATATATAAGCATTGTGTCTCAGTTGTGTTTCCCTGGGATCTAACACAGGATTCCCATATATGAAATAGGTAACAAACAGATGGAATTAGATTGGATTGTTCAATTTATTTCAGTCAGACATTTGTACTGGTTTGGGTTCAAAGATTAGAAAAATCTTTGTCTGTTCAAGAGAATATTGTGAACATAAAACTATATTAAGACATTACTTTACATAAATGAATGAAAATACTGAAAAAAATCCTTGCATCTGTTTGGATACATTTATGCATATCTTAATATAAGTCTGTACCTGCATCTGTATTTATGTTTATATTCATATTTAATTTATACATCTTGGGATTCCAAAGTAAGTGCTCTGTCTGTTCACCATTGGTCACCACAAAATTGAACTCAATTTTAGAGAAGTAATTAGTGTGTTATTTTGTGATCACAAAGATTTAGGCCACATTGTGTACTATTTGTTCACAATTATACAATATTGTCCCATTTCTCTGTCTCTGGTTGCTCATCACTGCCTGTCCCCTTTATCATTATTTATTCAGACTTACTCTCCGAGTGCAGGTCTGATGATCTCACTTCCTCACTCCAGCTTCTTAACTTGTCATCAGTCTTTGATGCTTTTGTTCTTGTCTGTCTCCCTCTGTGATCATCGCTAGTAATTCATTCTCTGCTTTTTGCCACACAGAACTCTGTAGGCCCCCTAAGAAACCATGCTGAAAGGTCTCCACGACATTTCCCACTTTTCCCCCTCTGTCCAAAATATCCTTTTCTGCCATTTCTTTCTCAAAAACTCAAATCAACCTTAAAATTCAATTTAAACTATCACCTCAAAAGCTTTTCCTGCCCTCCCTCAGGCAGAACAAATCATAGCCCTCTGGGTGTAGTCACACTATATCCTGAACCTGCTTCTCTTTTTATATATAGCAGCTCATGTTTTAATATTTGCTTTCATCTTTGTCTCTCCTTCTCCAATTCTGAAGTCTTGGAATGTAGGACCCTTGCCTGTATCTCTCTGTCCTCAGAACTAGGCATGTCATCTGGGACATAGCAGGAGCTTAATAACTGTATGCAGAACTAATCCACTTATTTAATCTTCACAGCCACATATGTTTACAAATGAGGGTGCTGAGGTCTGAGATGACCTTGCTCAAGGTCATCTTCTAGTGAGTGGCAGGTATATTTCTTCCAGTCAAGGGATGTTTCATCAGGGTTGCAGCAGTGTGCCTGTCTTGTCTCCTAGGAATACCAGAAGGGCTGTTTATGTTCAGATCCATCCTCCTAGAAAATTAACTGAGTCCTGTGACTGCTCTGATGTAACCCAGGTCCGCCTTGGGATATTTTTCCTACTTTCTCCATGCCCGGGAAGACTTCACCATTACTTGAATTGGTTCAGTCTTGGCTCTCATCCTCCTTGTCTCTGGTTTGATGTATCTGTCTTTGATCTTGATTCACATTACTCTCTGCCTTATTTTTGTCGTTCTTTTCTGATGACACAAAATATCTGCTTGGTATTGCTATTCACTGAAACCAGTCAGCCTTCCTATAGGAACATGTCCACATCTCTATCCATACTCCTCATCTTTTAACCCCTCAGATGGATTGCTTCAGGCAGAAGCCATCATGCGACATCAGAGAATATAACTTCTCAGATTTATTTAATGATGTGATAAGAATGCTTAACTTCCTTCACATATACTGTTATATGCTGATATATGAAATGCCAAAATTATAAACATGATTTTTTAAGAAGTCTCCTTCTGAGACTTCATTTATATTTCCATACAAATGCTTATGCATTGCCAAAGGAGGTTTAAAACTTGTCTCTTACCTTAAACCCAAGCTTTTACTTCCAGTTGTCCATAGCACATCCGTTTTTGCACATTTGCTGTCACTTTCCTTGCAGCATGTCTAAAACTGATTTTTTAGCTTGTCCACCAAATCACACCTTTTCCACTCCCCCATTTTCTGTCAATATTTCCCCACCTTTTAAATTTAAAATTCCATCAACTCTAAAAGCCATATAGTTATTTCTCAGTATTTCCTCCCCATGAAGCCAAGGGACCAAGACAAAAAGCATAGACTTGTTGATCTCTCAGATCCAGCTGTCATTCAGCAACACCTTATTTTAATACACCAACACCATAATCCCTCAGTACAATAGTCACTTCCTGTCTCCTGGCTCTGCATACATCAAGCCATCCTGTACAACACAGATAAGGCAAATTTCCTAAGATACTACTTTCATTATGTCATTATGCTTGCTACTGCCCATTTATTAAGACCAAGCTCTTCAACCTGATAATTGAGGATTCAAACAGAGTGGCTGTTTTTGCATGTTTCCTCTGTCTTGGATGTGCCCTTTTATAGCTGCTTCCTCCATTCATCTGAGTAAACCCTCATCCTTCAACAGTTCACTTTAATGTCACCTCCTCTGTGAAGCCTTTCTGAACTAATTAATCATTTCCTCCTCTGTGTTTTGTAGCATCCATCATATTCTAATACAGTTTGCTATTTATCAGTCTTTATCTTCTATTCTTGAGATCTTTAAGGTTACGAACTAGGTTGTAGTCATATATTTATTCCCCAGTGTAGCACCATATCTGGAATATAATAAGAATTTTATATATATTTATATTTATACTAGTTGTTGAATGTTCACCATAAATATATTACTATCATATTATATGTTATAATATGATAATTATAATATATGTTATATATATAAAATGAGTAAATGAAATAATGGCTTTATGATATTCATTATCAACTCTGCATATTTACTCTCATTTTCTTTATTTTTCCAAAATGCCTTTAAGCATTTCTCCAAAAATGCAAATGGAGTATTTTTTTTGAAAAAAGTTGAAAACAAACTGATACATTTGATATTATTGTAAGTGGGTAAATGAAAACACATATGAAACAACACTATCCTGTGTGTATGTTAAGGTGGTAGGTTACTGTTAATATTGAACTACTTTTATTTATTTTGTTGTTGTTGTTGTTATTATTATTATTAATTATTATTACTGGTCTTAATATTGGTTATTGAATCCAGGGCACTTTACCACTGAACTACAATCCCTTTTGTTCTTATTATTTTAATTTTGAGACAAGGTCTCTCTGAGCCTGGCCTGGAACTTGTGATCCTCTTGTCTCAGCCTCCAGAGTTGCTGGTGTTACAGGCATGTGCCACCATGCCTAGCTGGATCTCTTTCAAACAGATTTTAAGGTTATTTATTTTGTTTTACTGTGCTAATTTTTGAAAGTGGTAGATCACTGATCAGGATGACCTTAAAATTTGGAGTTAAGAGTCAGATGGCAATATCAAGAATGCAATAATAAATGTTGGCAAGATTGTGGGGGAAAAAGAGCACTCATACATTATTGGTGGGACTGCAAATTGGTGCCAACACTCTGGAAAACACTATGGATGTTCCTGAAAAAATGAGGAATGGAACCATCATATGACCCAGTGATTCCACTCCTCAATGTATACCCAGAAGATCTAAAACCAGCATGCTATAGCGATGCAGTCACTTCAGTGTTGATAGCAGCACAATTCAAAGTAGCCAAGCTATGGAACCAAACTAGGTATTACTCTATAGATGAATGGAAAAAGAAAATGTGATATACACACACAATGGAGTTTTACTCAGCAATAAAGAATGAAATTATGGCGTTTGCCAATAAATGGATAGAACTTGAGACCATCAGGGTAAGTGAAATAAGCCAGTCCCCAAAAGTCAAAGGTTAAATATTTTCTTTGATATGTGGAAGCTAGACCAAAAAGGAAGGAAAAAAAAAAAGTAAAGGTGATAGGGGGTGGGATTCCATGAAATAGAAGAGAGGTCAGTACAGGAGGATGGGGATTGAGGGGGAGGGAGGAATGATAAGAAAAGAGAAGAATGGTGAAATGAATCTCACCAAACTTTCCTATTCACAAGTGAATCCCACTTTCATGTATATCCACAAGGCACTAATTAAAAAAAAAAAAACCACTATAAATAAATAGCAGAAAGATCAGTAGATTAGAGGAAGGGGAATGGGGGAGGGAGAATGGAAGAGAAAAAGGAAGTACTGAGGACTGAATTAGAGCAAATTCGATTCTATGCTTGTCTAATTCTGTTGAAAAGAACCTTAATATTATGTATAATTAAAAGGAACTAATAAAAAGTGAAAATACACACACACACACACACACACACACACGCACGCACACCATACCACACACTAAACTTCAAAGTTCCTTCAAGGGTCAGATCAAATTCTACCTCTTCCAATAAACTGTCCATAAGTAATTCTATTTAGAGTATTGTGTTTCTGAAAATCCCTTTAGCACTTCTAGTCCATGTGAGAAAACTATTATTTCACTCTCTGTGGCCAACTGTTTTGTTTTATCTCTTCTCTAACATTGGAGCTAGGATTTCTTTTCCTTCATTTTTAGACTCTTAAAGTTCCTGATAAACAGTAGGTAATTAATCAATACTTGGTAGTTTTTGCACTGCTTGATTTTGATGATGATGAGGTTTGTAGCCCAGGACTGACAAGCTAAGATCATCTCTTATTTTATAGGGAAGCAGGTTTTTATAAAAAAATTAGTACCTTCACTCCTGGAAGCTCTTTGTAGTTCTGTTAAATTGGGCTTGCCTCTGGCTAGAATTTTCTTTTTTTCCTTCTCAATTTAAGTATTCTGTCTTCTGTGCTTTGTGAGTGCTTCCAGTCCCTCTGCCCCGCCAAACTCTTTATGCATGTTAGCATTTCTCTATTATGCACTACCATTTCTCCCCAGCAAGGTAGAAGATGGATGTTTTACTAATGACTTAACCCTACTAAAGTTAAAATCTATTTATTGAAATTCTATTAACTAAAGATCGTAGACAGCACAACGAAAATGAAAAAAAAAAAAGAAATTTTATTAGCTAGGCAAAGGTTTGTTTTACCCAGAAAGAAGCATGAAACAATATTTTATATATAATTTGTATCTCCTTTAACAAGTTTTCTCTTTGAAATTTAGTTTAGATTTCATCTTTAAGATCATATAGCCATTTATTTTATACCACTTAAAACTCATATCCATAGCAAATCAAAGATATACTTATTAAGTTTTAATATTGGTCAACATGTATTTATTGTTGCTAAATATTAAAAATTAAGATTCCAATAAAGCATCATTTTGCATTTGGTTTTAGATTAGAAATTTGAGTGACATGAATCAGGCAATTACTATTTAAAGAGCTGAATATTATTTTAACTTTAGAATGGAATCACACCTTTAATTGGTACTTTAGAAACCAAAGTATTCATTGGTCAAGTTGAAGTATCATTACCCATTTCATGATTTTCCCTCTAATTCTAATAAGAGATAGTTTTAAGATGTATTTTAAAATTGAATGAGTAACTGGATTGGACAACCACTTAAAAATAACATTTAAATTTTCATTTTGGAATTGTTACATGCTTTGCCCTTATTGGCTAAGTCCAGGCTGTTTGTATAAGATCTTAATGTTGCTTTTTAGCGGACTTAAAATAAACATTGTATACATCAATCATAGTAATTTAAAAAATTTAAATCATTGGGTCCAATTCTTCTTTCCTTAATTTGTCTTGAGTGAGGAAATAATTCAAGAAGAAATCCATACATGCCGTGTCATGTTTGTCACTTAACTCAGGCTAAGCTTGACCTTGTCACTGTGGCCTCCTGGGGTCTGGAGCAGCCCTCTGGGTCTCAGAATATGGTTTGGTTCTATCATTGTAAACTCTTTGATGGAGCATAGACTATTGCTGAGAAATTCTTAGAACAAAAGAAGGCTGAAAAAATTAGATATATGGGCAATAGAAAATTAAAAATCTGAGCTACTAGAAAATAAGCCTTTCAAAAGAGAGTTGGCTAATTAATTAAATTATTACTTAAAAATACTAAATCATTGAGCAAGTAAAGATGAACAAAAAATGTTTCTTTTGAGCCAGACTAACTGTTCTTTCCTTAACCTGTTCATTCTCTGCTTCCATTTCTTTAAGTTCAGGATTGGTGTACTCTCAGCTTGAAATTACAACTCACTCCTAAATAACATGCTGTTTATCTGCTATCTCAAAACTAGGAGGCTTCAGGAATCAGTTCAGAATTAGGTCCAGCAATTTAAGCACTGGAGTCTTTAATCTCTGTAATGATACTCCTCAGGTCCCAACTAGCTAGGGGCTATTTAGCCCTTATTATCTCCTGCAACTTCTTTTTTCTTTCCCTCCTCCATCAATGAAGGCAGGAGGCCAGGAAGACTAATGGAGCCAGCATATTTATTAACAAAACTCAAGGTGTTTCTTTAAAACCAACTTTCTTAAAACAAAACAACAAAGAGGTATCTTCTCTTTACAGTTTATTTCTCACTTAAAAATCTGATTTTATTAGAGCAAATACTAATAGGTCAAGTTGCAGAGAATAGAAGTCTTACGATTTTGTCTGTTTTCACTACTTCATCATAATGGATTATTGATACTTATTGATTTCCACTTTATGTCCATTATTCTGAATTCAGATATACATTAACAGGTATTATAGTTTGATGTCAATAGTGCCTTTTATCATGTGGTGTCCTGAATTTCTTTCAGAGACCAATGTGTGTAGTGGGAGTGAGTAGTAGGTAGAGAATGAGCTGTTTGTTCTGATGGGACTAGAAATAAATGATCTAAATGGCAAAATGTGTTTTTATATTGAACTTACCTAAGAAGGTTATTTATGGCTGGAATTATAATCTTGACCCAGTAGAATGCACAAAAAGCCTGTATCATATCATTTTCATATGTGTGAACTTTCCAAATTTGCTTTAACCACTGATAAATTCCCAGTCCACTGTTTCTATCTCTTAAGGGCATATCGTAGTCCATTGATTTTATTTCATGTTATGCTCAAATCATCCACCTTTGTTTTAAAGTACCTTAAGGGCAGTGTTTTATTTACTGAGTTCCTTTTAGATTTGAGTCTTACCATGTAAGACTGATGAGCATCATCAATTAAATGACACACTCTGTCCATGTTGTCTCGTAATCTGTCATAAACATGAATCACCTATGATATTGTTCCATCTACTGTATTGCAGGAAAAACAGAGGTTTCTGACAGATGTTCTGCATGAAGTGATGCTGCTTGATGGTTTGGCCAGTTCCCATCCTGTATCCCAGGAAGTGCTACGGGCAACAGATATTGACAGGGTGTTTGACTGGATCGCATATAAAAAGGTGGGAATAGATAAGACCCAGGTGCCAATTGGATATTTCATTATTTGGGTAGCCAAACTATTTCATGCTAGATGTATTATATATTTTTTCTTCTTCCTTGCAGAAAGAAATGGATTGTGATTTAGTAAACACAGAGTCACTAGGTTCGTGTCATTTTATGAGTTAGGGCTTTCCTTGAAAAATTAGGAAAATGGAGAAGAATGTTTGCCAAATAATGCACAGAAATATTGGTAGTATTAATGCCTAAATATTTGGAGACTGAGTATGAAAATTGCTGTGCAAATGGTGTTATGTAAATGTCAGTTTTTATTATTATTAATAAGAGAATTGACCTGTCTAGTGACAACGTGCCGTTCATCAATGCCCCTTAAATACTTATTTATTTTGATTGAGTGATGCAAATGGATATAGGCAGTGCCATGACTCGTGCATTTCATACATATTACTTAAGGGATATTTTGGGAATTAAGCTTGATTCCTGAATAATATTGTGTAATAAATTAACTTTTGAAGACTAGACTTAGAATGCCTAAAATGAAATTTGGACCATTAACTAGATGTAAAATTAAGGCACTCTATATTTTTTACCACTATTGCTTTGATTAGGATTTCCCCTCATATGTCTATCCCTGTTATTCCAATTTTAAGATGAGGATGTGCATCTCTTACTAGCTACTTAGTAGTTAAAATACAGCTAAAATCTGCTGTCATCTTTAGTGTAGACTACATCTATTGGAATTTGCAATGTTCTTTTATTGATTCAATAATGTTTTAAGGTTTTTGAAAAACATTACTATTATTTTTTTGTATAAAATATATTTGCATTTGATAACTAGAGGTAGAACAATAATTTACAAAAGTCCTTAGTATGGTAATTTGGATATTTGATTTTGTACTCTAATAATGACTGTCTCAATGATTATTCATTAGTGATATAGGTTATAATATACAAATTGTATTGTTAGAATATATCCTTTTAAGTCATGGATCATTGCATTAGCTCAAAGAGGGTATTTTTCACATTGTATAAAAAATGTATATATGAGAATAATCTTAGGTTAATACCACTGGAAATATAGTTCTTAGTGTATGTTACCAAGTGATTCTAGAATTCACCCATTTTCTTTTTTGAGTACGAGGGATTGAACTCAGGGGCATTCAAACACTGAGCCACACCTCAAGCCCTTTTTTATATTTCATTTAGAGACAGGGTCTCACTGAGTTGCTTAGCACCTCGCTGTTGCTGAGGCTGGCTTTGAAGTTGTGTTCTTCCTGCTTCAGCCTCCCCAGCTGCTGGGATTACAAGTGTGAGCTACTGTGCCCACTCACCCGTTTTCAATTAAGACTTCTTAATAAAAAAATTTATTTTTCTAAACCGGTATGTCAGAGTCTAATTTAAATAAAATAGCCTGTATATGTTTAAAAGGTACAATATGCTATTTTTGGACATGTTTACACGGAGAAAATATCTCCACAATCAAGTTAGACACATGTCCACCACTATGAAATGTTTTTCTCATGCCCTTTTTTAATCCTTCCTCCTGTCTCTCCTCCTTTAATCTTTTTTACTATAATTGGTTGTCATTTTCTCAAACTTTATATAAATGAAGTCATAAAATGTTTATTCTTTTTTATTTTCCTATTTTCACTAAGCATGATTATTTCAAGATACATTGCATGTTGTAGAATATATAGGTATAAAACATTTTGTTTATTATTCACTTAGACATTTGAGTTGTTCCAGTTTTTGGCTATTGCACATGTTACTTCTGTGAACATGTATAAGTGCTTATATGTGCCTTTGCTTTTATTTGCTGTTGATAAATACTTACAAGTGAGACATCCAGATCACCTGATGGATATGTTTAATTTTTGAAGACACTGCTGAACTGTTTTCCAAGGTAGTTTTAAAAAGTTACTATCACATATTCTAACTAAAAGTGAATCACAGTCCAGTTTCTCCATATCCTCACCTATAGCCACTGGGTATAATTGAGTCTTTCAATTTTAGATGATCTAGTGTTATCTCATTGTGGTCAGAATTACATATTTACAATGAGAAAAGCTATTAAACTTTTTTATTTGTGTATAATAAAACATCAGTTTTGAATCCTTTACCATTTAAAAAGAATTTAGTTATTTTGTATTGAGTTTTAACTATTCTTTATATATTCTGAGTACATGTCCTTTATCTGTAGCTTTATGATTTGCAAATTTTTTTCTCAATTTGTAATCTTCCTTTATTTTTATAACAATATCTTTCCAGAAGTAAAAGGTTTTAGTTTTCATGAAACCCTATATCATATTTCTTTAATTGGTATTCTAAATCATCATTGTATAATTCAAAACCATGAAAATTTTTCTTTTTTTCTTCTCCTCTAAGTTTTATTGTACAAGGTTTACTTTTAGATCTAGGATAAATGTTGAATTAATATTTGTATGCTGAGAGAGAAATTTAACCCTTGAAATATATTCTTTTCTTACCAAATTGCCTTTGTATACTTGTTGAGAATCAATGAATTATAGGTATGTGGGTTTATTTCTGGACTATTCTGTTCTATTGATATATTTGTTTATCTGGGGCTACAATATCACACAGTCTTGATTATTGTAGTTTTATAATGAATTGTGAAATAAGGTAATGTTAGTGTTCTTTTTTTTCTTATTATCTTTCTTCTAACGTTGTTAAGTTATGTTTGGTCTACAGCATTTTCACGTGGAATAAATCTATCAGTTTCTGTAGAAATTACACTGAAATTGCAGGAACTGAATTGTATTTATAAAATAATTTGGTGGAAATGACATCTTTATTTTTTCCTTTTTGTTGTACCAGGAATTGAACCCAGAAGCACTTAACCATTAAGTCGCATCCTCACTCCTTTCTATTTTGAGACAGGATTTCACTAAGTTGTATAGGGTCTTGCTAAGTTGATGAGGCAGGCTTTGAGCTAGTGATCCTACTGCCATTGGGATTATAGGCATATGCCACCATGCCTGGCAGAACTGACATCTTAATAATACTGATTTACTCATGAATAGAAAATCCATTACTCCATTCATTTAGATCCTCTATTTTCTTTCAGCAATGTAGTTTTTAGTGATTATTTACATATATATTACTTACTGATTTTATATATACATGTGTATACATTAGATTTGTCCCTAAGTATTTCACAGTTTTAGCCTATTGCATGTAGCATTATTTTTAAGTTCCCATTTCTGATGATTTTTTGCTGCACTACATGGGAATAATTCATTTTTTGTATTCATCTAGTACAATGTTAAAGTTATTAGAGCATATATCCTGTACTTTAACAGGTATGAATGTCACTAAACTTCTATAAATTTCTTTTATAATGTTGAAAATATCTATTCCTACATTGTTAAGCATCCTAATCAGAAATGGATGTTAATTTAACCAGAGTGATTTCTATATCTATCAAGAAGGTTATGTGGATGTGTATGTGTGTGTGTGTATTTGTTTTTGTTTTAGTTTGTTAACATGGTGAATTATACTGATTGATTTTTGAATATTAGCCAATCCATGTGTTGCTGAGACAAATAGCATTTAGCTATAAAGTATTATTCTTTTTATAAATTGTTAGAATCCATTTGCTAAAACATATTTAGATTTTTGTTCATTTTTGTTCATGAGGAAAATTGGTGTGTAGTTTTCCTTCTCATGATATATTCACTTTTTTATTCCTGTAATGCTAACATCATACAATAGGAACTCATCTCTTTTTCAGTTTTCTAGAAATAATTCTTGTATCTCTTTAAAAGTGTTTGGTAGAATTTAACAGGACATCAATGTAGACCAGGAATTTCATTCATGAAAGCCATTTAACTAATAGTTTAATTTCATTAATGTATAGTAGGTCTTTCAGATTCTTCTTATTGTTGTTGTTGTTGTTATTATTATTATTATTATTATTATTTTATTAGGTGTACTGGAAATTGATGCAGGGCCTTGCATGTGCTGGGCAAGTTCTCTACCACTGAGCTATATTCCCAGCCCTTAATTTATTCTTAAGTAATTTATTCTTATTTTAGGGACTTGACCCATTTCATTTCAGTTGTTCAGTTTATTGACATAAAACTGTACATAGTATATTCCCTTGTTATCCCTTTAGTAGCCATACAATCTTTAATGATGTAACCTCTTTCATTCTATTTGTAGTTTGTGTCTTATACCATTTCTTCCTGATTTATCTAGCTAGAAATTTATAAATATTATTGATCTTCTCAAAGAGCATGTTTTTGTGTCATTGATTTTTCCTCTCTTGTTTTCCATTTCATAGATTTTCCCCTCTAATAATTATTTCCTTTTTCTATATACTTTGATTTTAACTTGTTCTTCTCTCCTTTTTTTTTTTTTCTGGTTTCTTAAGGTACAAGCTGAGGTCATTAATGTGAGATTTATTTTTTCTATTCTAGTGCTGGGATTCATTCTATCCTAAATTCACTGCCTAGGGAATCTTCAGAAGTTTAATATTTTGAGTTTTCATTTTAATTCATTCAAGATACTTTGTAATTTCCTATTTAATGTTTTCCTTTGCCCCATGGGTTACTCTTAGTGTATTATCTAATTTCCAAATTGAATATTTTTCAGAGAAGTTTCTATTATTCGTTTTGTGGTCAGCAATTCACTGTATGAATTGAATCTTAAGATTTATCAAGGTTTGTTTTATGGCCCAGAAATTGGTATGGTAGTATGCACTTCAAAAGAGCTATGTATTCTAACTGGTATTGGCTGGAGTGTTCTATAAATGCCAATTAGGCCAAGTCAGTTATGGAGCTGTTCAAGTTTTTCATATCCTTATTGATTTTCTGTCTGCTTGTTCATCACGGCTTCTTGATGAGCATTCATTGTTTGGATTCACTCCTTTCATAGTACAAAATCAAACATCTGAAGATATAGATAAAAATAGTGGTTCATTTTCCTGCTAATATATATATATATAAAAGTTAATCTTGAAGTATGACTGGAAAAATGAAGATTAGAACATTTAAACTGAAATCCCAGAGGCTTTTTATTGATAATCTCAGTATTAGGTCTTGACATATACTCAGTGTCTTAGTCTAGTTCTTCAATTCAGCTTCATTCAGACTCTTCCTATCAGAAAGCTACTGTGTGGGTAATATGCAATGATCAATTTAACTTTCAGGTGAGATGAGTCCACCATGTCACCCTGGGATGTAAGAGAAGTAATACAGTTGATTCTGTGGCCACAAATAATAATGGTTAACACTTATTGAATGTTAGACACTGTCAAAATTTTATATTTATTATTTTATTTCTTATATGGAGCCTTATTACCACAATTTTCATTCTAAAGATAAGCAGTTTGAGTTATGGTCAATGCAGGTATGTTCCTCTGGAGATCTGGTCGCAGAGCCAACATTCTTTTTTTTTTTTTTAATTTTTTATTGTGGGTTGTTCAAAACATTACAAATTTCTTGACATATCATATTCCACACTTTGATTCAAGTGGGTTATGAACTCCCACCTTCACCCCATACACAGATTGCAGAATCACATCAGTTACACATCCATTGATTTACATATTG
>NW_025999853.1:35275884-35280652 GCF_001458135.2 Marmota marmota marmota | reverse complement strand
AATGTTTTTATATATATATATATATATATATATATATATATATATATATATATATTTTCCCCCCACCAGGGCCTTGCGTATGTGCTAGGCAAGTGCTCTGCCACTAAGTTTTAATCCCCAACCTCTAAAGTTTATATTTTAATGAGGCTCACAGAGTCATCTTTTTAAAACACAGTGAAGTTGAGCTACTCCTTGGCTGGATACTCTATATCAGCTGCTCACCAAAGTAAGAAAGAATGGCAAAGTCTTTACAATGACTTACCAGGCCTCCCTGATCTCCACTTACACTGGAGCCCTGGAGACCTCTGACATTCATTCTGTCCCTCACTCCTCTGAACTCATTACTTTGTCCTCCCTGATGGTGTCCCTGCTCTGCCAACTCCCTTGTTTTCCTTGAATGTCACCAAACTCCTTTCTACACCAGGGCTTTTGACCTGGCTGCTCTCTCTACATGGCACAGTACTACTCCAGATGGTGTCATGGGTCTAACTTGTTCTCCTAGAAACCTTTACTTAATTGTTATCTTCTTAAAGCACCTACCCAAAATGAAATGGACTCCCTCACCCTTTCCTTGCTCTTTTATTCTGATGCACTTATTATTTTGTGCCACAGCACTGATTAACTTCTCGTGTATTATGCAATTATCAACATTATGTTTCCTCTAGTTTTGGCTTCCCACTTTTGTCATTTAACGTGAGCTTCATAAAAGGAGGGATCTAGGTCTAGGTTTTTCACTGATACATTTGCAGTATCCATTATACTGCCTTTACATAGTACTCAGTATTTGTTAAGCTGTATTAAAGCAAACATTAGAACAATAAAAGCAAAACAGGATGGTGTTTCAGAGTGGAAGCTCCCATCTCTTTCTAGGAATTAGGAAAAAGAGCTGGCACTTGAAAGAGCATTAGGAGTTTGAGATGTACTTCCGTGTGAATTCCAGAGGGGGAGGAAAGATTGTGTTACCCTAACTTTCTGTGTTTTAATGGCTTCTGTCACATGTGGTCTGACACCCAGGGTTTCAAGGGACCCCTTCTGTCAGCCCAGCTCTTCTCCTCTGTCTTTACCCTCCTGTGCCAGGCACAGCCAGGCTCATATTCTGCAAGTCTTCCCAGCTCTTAGTCTTGTAAGCAGATTTGATGTCAAATCTGTCTCAGCCTTTGCTTTCTCTACTCACGGCCAGCTGCATACATACTACTGAGTGAATGGATTCAATCACCATTTTGATTTTGTGTCTCTTCGCCACATTTTGTTCATACTTTATCTAACTGAGATAGATAAATAGATAGAAAGGGAGAAAGAAAGAAAGAAAGAAACAAACAAACTATGGCACTTGCAATCATTTCTGTAAACTTATTGGACTTTTAGCAGGTATATTAATGGCAATAATATTTAATAATAGTATCAATTGTTCTTTAAGGGTTGGTTTTGCCACTGAACATCCACTTATTATCATTCCATTATTATAAGATATATATGATACAATCATCAATTCATATCAGAATAAACAGAGGCCCAGGGATATGTTCAGGATCCTGGGTGTCGCAGCTGGGATTCACATCTCATTCTTTCTAATCACACTCTGTCCACTCTGCCAGGATATTTGCCTACTATGCCAGTGTTTAAATAGGAAATATGATTAGATTTACAATCTTCTGACACATATACTAAGTAAGGAATTTTCTATGAATATAAGAACTGCCATATTTTAAAATAAGTAGCATATTGGCTTGCAAATAAAAATAGAGGCTATAAAATCTGGGTAGTAATAATCACTGGTTAGAATCATCTCATTGAAAAAACATGAACAAGCTCAGGAGACTGAGAAAACTTAAGCAAAGGAGGAAAAGAAAGGAGGAAAAGTAGAAGATAGATTTTTGAAATAGTTGGAGATAAAACCTGACAGAAAGGGCTAAAGAACTTACATATGTCCACCTGGGAGGACAGAGGGATAAGAGGTGACTTAATAATTGGCTCTAATGTATAAATGGTCATTATAAGCCTGCTCACCACTTCTCTGTCAACATCAAGGTCAAAGTAAGATAAATGACTTCCAATTACAGTTAATATTAGAAAGAACTTCTTGACATTAAAGGTAATTAAACATTTCAATATGAACTGAGATTATAAAACCTTCATTCTTTGACACTATTTAAAAATAAAATAGAAAATCTACTCCCAAATTAGCAAATTAAATTGGAGGGATACCGCTCCCCCCATATTCCTCCTGAATCTTGACTTCATTGCACATGATAGTTAAATAATATAAATACAGATGCAGAATTCATTAGAAATTAAGTTTACATTCACATATTTATATTTGTATCATTCAGTTTATTCTTTTGCTATGAATATAAGAGTATGAATGGTAAAAGAAGCAAACTACTTGGTTTTTAGGTAAAATTGGAAAATTCCAAGGTAATTCTCATCTGTCAGTGAAGGGCCCACTGATTATCTGTGAAAAAATCCTTAAAAGAATTTCCACATAAAACAACTTTTGTTACCAATGAGTGTTGTTTTTGCCTTTGGATTTAAATCACTATTATACTGGACTAGAGATGATTTTAAGACATATGTTACAAAAAAAAGTCTTTGTCCTCATAAAGAGAATGTACGTGGTAGGAGGAGATAATTTTATTGACTTTTTTGTGTGATAAATGCCTTTACCACTTACTGGTAAATTATTAATTAGTACATTTTGCTGATGGAGGCAAGATTTCTTTTGCATATATTTGATTCATCACTTTTTGAAGGCTTTTTAAAATTTTATTTTCATACAAACCTTATTACTTAATACTTTAAAACAGGTATCTTTCTCTTGGATATTTGTATTTCTCCCCAGTAGGTGCTCCTCTTTGATTTAGCATTTGCATGATGAAACTGAATGATAAAGTCTGTATTTGATGAAGATAGGTGTCAGGATACTCAATAGAGTAAGGAAAGGATTCTTCCCATTTAAAACATTCTTGTTACTTCTTCCTGCCCCTCTGTGACACATTGTTTTGTTGTTAACAAATGGTTTAGATAGCTGCTTTTGATTTCCTCCCTTGGGTATAGTTTCTATTCTACTTTGCTGAAATGCATAAGAAGGGACAAGGTTGGCTTTGACTTTCTTCTTCTGCTCTTTCTGTGCTGCCTTTGTGAAAGCCAAAGTGGTGATCACAGGGTATGAGTAGAAGCAGGGAATGAAGGGGTGGGAGAGAAAAATGCTGGGGAATGAAGTCGACCAAATTATGCAATGTGCATGTATGAATATACACAAGGCATTCCAATTTTATATGTAATTATAATGCACCAACTGAAAATAAATTAAAAAAAGTTTAAGGGCCAGAGCTGTGTAACTCTTAGCTTGCAGAACTTGACTATGTGAGCTTCTGCTTCTGCAGCTTTCTGAAATGCCTTCACAGCTGCAGCCCTTTTAGTTTTTCACTTACGCAGAAAGCACAGTTCTAATGACTTTTGCAATGGTTCACCTCTGCTATACTTAATCAGTGCCATGATTGATAATTAGTTACCATTTGAATTGGTTTAAATGGAAGTATACACAGAGGATTTCATGTCTGTCTTGTGCTCACCTTGCACCTCTGTATGACTGATTCCATCAGGCAAGGAGACAGGTACATTGTAACCCAGAAAGGATTGGGCTTTAGTGATCTGTAGGAGGCTGTTCAGTCTGGAGGCTGTAGATCTCAAATTGTTCTACACAAAAAAATTTAGAGAAAAATAGCAATTGAAGGTAAATTCCATGAAAAGGTAGGAATCAGACAATGTATACCCCCCTGGCACAGAGTTACACAAGGGAGATTGGAATGTTTTGAAGAGATTTTTCAAAATGATGGAAATCTGTAGTTGTTAGGAAAGGGCAAGGAAAGTTTAGGGATAAGTTAAGATAAACAAACAAAGCAAGTTGGAACTAAGGGTTGATATGTTGATAAATAGGAAGTTTAAGGAAGGAAAATGAGGACAGGTGTAAAACAACTTCTTTTTTTTTTTTTTGCAAAACAGTATTTGGAGAAATTCAGAATAAAGATATTCACAATATAAGCAGCTTCTGTAGTTTTAACAATGGAATAGATTGGAAGAGGTTGAACTGAATTAAATTTTCCTGTAAAACACCCAGTCGTGAATCAGTAATGTTTTAGCATCTGGTGGGTGATTTTATAGGCATAACCACATGCAATTTTCAATCAACCACATACATTACATTGATATAATTCTGTATAAACATTTTTAAAAGTCCATGTGGTTACCAGTGTTACTTCTAAAGTTCAAAAGGGTTATCCCTCCCCAATTATTTTACCATTAGGAGCTCCTATTATTAATCTTTTTATGGGGTTCCAAAGACTGTATATTTTTATTATTAATAATTGTATTTATAAAGTATTGAGCAATTCACCTTTTTATTAACCAAAAACATTAGTCTTAATCAATGTTTCTACTTCAATTTCAGATTATGTTATTGCACAACATAGATACAATTCTAGGCAAACAACAACAACAAAAAACCACTTTCTGTTTGGCTCAGGCAGCTTTTTTTGAGGGTAAATATGCTATTTCCTTTGAAATGATGAGGATGTTTCTTGGACGCACTTTCAGAGATATTTTCATGGATTCTTCCAGGGGAGGCTAAACGCCATTTGATGGCCTACTGAGAAAATTATCTAGACTACATCTTTTCTACATCCCTTATCATTCATGCTATTTCAGATTTCCTGGCAGTACTGAAACTGCAGTTGTTGAGTGTCTTTCAGCTTTTTTTTTTTTTTTTTTT
>NW_025999853.1:35255194-35271589 GCF_001458135.2 Marmota marmota marmota | reverse complement strand
TGTCTGTTCAGGTCCTTGGCCCATTTGTTGATTGGGTTATTTGTTATCTTATTGTCTAATTTTTTGAGTTCTTTGTATACTCTGGATATTAGGGCTCTATCTGAAGTGTGAGGAGTAAAAATTTGTTCCCAGGATGTAGGCTCCCTATTTACCTCTCTTATTGTTTCTCTTGCTGAGAAAAAACTTTTTAGTTTAAGTAAGTCCCATTTGTTTATTCTTGTTATTAACTCTTGGGCTATGGGTGTCCTAGCATTTTCCCAATCAAGAGAATTTGAGCAGTTTTCATATTCCACAGAGATAGGAAAAGAAGACAAATCTGAAGGTGAGAAGTTTAATGGGAAGCCCTCCCGTAAAGCCTGGACCTTCAAGAGCTGCACCTTAGCGCTTAGATAGGCTAGAAAGAAGCCTTCCTTCATTCTCAGGGGACCACAAAGAAACTGCCTGTTCCAAGCTTTTGCAGCAAGTGAAGAGCCAAAGAAAATTTCTCCTGAAAATTTGCAACTACAAGCAACTCTCTATTGGCGTCGGATCTCAAAAGAAAACTACTTTGGTACCCTGTAAACCTCAAGCCAAGATTTAATTTAAAATGGTTGTCCTGGATTAGAGGTGCCTTGAGACACCAGCTAGAAACAAAAACAAATCCTTTCTAGAAAAACCTACTTTCATATCACATCTCAAAAGATTTCCACAGATAAATGCCAAAGAACAAGAGCAATCTACCATCAAAAATAACCAATCACGTGAGGAAACAATTTTCTGTGAAGATGCTAAAAGAAAAAACAATTAAGAGCAGAATCAATCATGCATGTAATTAAGATATTGAATGTGTTATATAGAGATAGTAGAAAATAATATATTAATAAGTTGAGGAAATGAAAAGAGGTTTTTAAGCTATAAGTAACCTGTAAGCAGATCTAAAGAACAATTAATTAGGATTCCCAGAAATGAAAATCTAACAGCTATATTTAAAATATGAAAAATATAATAAATGGGCTTATTACAGATTTAAAAATAGCTAAAGACAAGTGGATAATTGTTAACTGTTCGGTTAACTAAACATACTCTACAGAGTGTAGCTCAAGGAGAAGAAAATATATGAGAGATATAAAGATGATTAGGAGAGGAAAGAATAGGCAATACATGGACTCAAAACTTTATTTCTTTGTTTTCTTCATCAAATTACTGTTCCTTAACAGTAGAGACGGAAGAGTTTGTTTTTTTTTTCTAAAATGGTGACATTGTTCTTAGAAACAGAGCTCTGAGTTTGATCTAAGCCTTTTATTTGTTTTATCATACAGCAATGAATTTTACCTATCAACAAAGCCCTGTTTTATTACCTTTTAGTACCAAGATAAAACAAGATTAAACAATGATAGTTATTTAAAAACTGTACAGTTCATATTAATAGTAATAGTTATTATTTATTGGGTGTTCCCTATTCCTGGAGTTTTACATGCATCATCCCATTTAAGCATTACATCAAGATAAAGCCTGGGGTAATTATATTTTTTGGTCCAAGCTACCATAGCTCATATGTAGCCAAACCATGATTTACACCTGGCTTACTTAAACCCAAATTCTGCCCTCTTGTTTGATTAATTGGTCATATAGCCAAATAGGGGTTGACTTTCACAGTAGAGAATATTATACATTCATCCAAATAATTGTGCCTTCCATCTGACCATCTGTTTTTTTTCTCTTTTAAAATAACCTTCCAATATGATTTCTTTCTTGCTGAAGAAAACTATCCTTATTACTAAGAGTTCCTAATGAGTCAGGATTAGAGACTTTAGTTTGCTTTGTTCTTCCTTCTTTTACTCTTTATTTTATCCTTATTTTACTCTTTAGCGCTGTTCCTGGCTTACTGTCCTCTGCATCTGAACCAGTAGCCTCAGAAAGAGGCTATGCTAAGACCGTCTTGGAGCTGAAAGACCATGAGTAGAGATATACACTGGTTGGAGTAGAACTGTGTAGACTCAGCGGGTCTGAGAAGTGCAGTAGGCTTCTACAGGATGCAAGACATCCAAAAGCCAATCTGTATGTGCAGTTTAGTTGTGTGCTGTCTCTCTGATGTCATTTTATAATACAGTATGTTTACCTTAGGCCATAAAAATATCTGGCCTAAAGTAGAGAATTTTTCGTATATATTCCCTTAGTAAGGACTGTAAGTCCAAGCAAAAGAGTGACCAAGGAATTCAATGTCTGTATTTTGCTGACATATTTCCAGTCCCACAATTTTAATGTGAAATGTATAAACATTTGTTGCCATATTATTTTTCTTCTGGTAGAAAGTTTCCATCACAGCAGGAAACTTGTGACTAAATTGGAGTAATCAAAAGTATTTCAGTAGTTATATCCATTAAGAGTAATTGTAATAGTTTTAAGTTCTAATGCCTAAAAATTTTTCTTCCTGTTTGAATGAATATGGTGATAGTGTAGTGGAAAAGTTAGCATGTGTAAAGATAATTATGTCTGAAATAATAAACTCAGCTAACATATATGTAACACGGTGTCCCAGACACTTTTGTATAAATTCACCATGTAAATTAAGTCATTTAATTCTTTCAGCAATCACATGATATATCCATATCCTTCCATCCATATCCTTCCATTCCATTTTACAGCTGTAGAAACCGAGGTAGTAAATTATCTAACACCACAAAGCTATTAAATGATGGAGTTAGGATTCAAACCCTGGCACTTCTATTTCTGCTCTGAGTCAAATATACTAGACTGGTTAGTCTTTATTCATTTATTTTTAATGTGTAAAAGAGTGTATTGTACATAAAACATGAAGAAATAGTTTTTTCTAGTAGAGTTCTTATATTTTATAATTTTTTGTACATACATATTTTCCCTTTTAGAATCAAATATTAAAAATATCCTAGTTATCACTTAGTGTGGTGGCATGCAGAAAGTGAGCAAAATTAGTACTTGTTTGAATGAATTCAGCAGTTGTTAATGCTGCCCTCTAAATCCTTAGTGGTTTTAAGATAAGGATGCGAATTTAATTTGCTATAGACAACTAACAGCAGTGAATTTTGAGAAACTTTATTTTTATCTTAAATATTTAACAAGAAAAAGTAACTATGGTTCCATGCCATTAAGCAAAGTTTTGCTTTATCAAATGTCTGTATCAATTTTTTATGAAGTCTTTAGTTTGAACTATTTGCATCTTTCCTGAAAAATGATGCAGAATGAAATATCTTTCGCTGGTCCTAAATTATTTTCCTCAAGCATCAAGTGATATTTCTGGTTCCTGTGGCTCCTTAGACAATCCTGATGGAGAAATTAGGAGTGTTCAGAGCATGCCCCTCACCTCTGAGATGAAGGTTACAGAAGGCAACCAGCATACCTGCCTCTCAGCTCCCTTGTTACTGTGGTTAGACAGCCTGAAGTCTGACGGATCATTGATCTGTACCTTTATGGCATTTTTGTTCCTAATTCCACTCTTGTTTACTTTCAGCTAAATCTTGCACTATTTTCCACTTCTGCTTGAGAAAACATTTTTATAGCTTTGGGATCAAAAGTTTTTCATCACTTCATTTTAATGTCTCTTTTCAGTGACCCTGTTGCAGGTTGAAGCCATGATGTTGGTGGTAGAATACACAAGAAATTTGTGATGAGTGAAGTAGAATACTTTTATTTTTTCCCCAAGAAATATGGGCACAAGAGAAGATCACCTTGTCCATTTTACATTAATTCCATGTTAAACCATAAGAAAGTTATTGACCTTTAATTGTTCTAAAATGAAAAGGTGCTAGATAATCACATATTAGGGTGCTTTATCTCCTCTGGCTTCTGGTAATGACAGTGATCAATGTTACTCTTAGTGGTTGATGTTAAAAAAAAATGAAGGAAAGGAAGAGGTGGACATTTGCTGCCACACGTAAGAATTAAAGGTTGGAAGAGTAATAATAGGACCTATAATGTGGAGTTTTGCTTGGAAGGTGCTAACTGCTTCCTTATAGGTTCCAGCATATGAAAGGGCATTGCTTATTTAAATATGTGTCTTGAGAAGTTTGATTCTGTAAAGGTGGAGCTTCTCCAAATGTGATTGGTGGCATGTCAGTTCCACTGTTTTCTTTTTTTTTTTTTAATTATTTTCTTCCCTATAACTCAGATATTGAAGCTTCAGATTTCATTGATTTAGCTTAATGGTGTCACCAAAAATTCTACTTTAAATGAAAAGATTAAACAATGAATTTTTAACATGGAGTTCATTCTGGTGAGATTGTGTTTGCTTGTCTTGATTTAAAAACAAAACAAAACAAAACAAAAAAACAACTTTGGAGGATTCTCTCTGCTCATGATCCACCACTGTCAGAGCATTTGCCTTGTGATAAATGCCTTGCTGCTTCAGTTCCCTGGACAACGTGTTTTTTGAGTTTTGAAACTCTCTAGGGACAGAACACATCTGTGCTTTGCCACTCTGAAAACCAAACTCAGAAGCTGGAGGCAAAAGCTTTCCTTCTGTTTTACAAGTGTGTGTGGGGGGGTGACAAACACTTCCCTCATTGAATGACTTCTGGATGTGATTCTAATCTGCTCTCCATTACACTCTCCAAGTCAGACGACCAAATCCCAAATGGAAGTTATAACATCTGCCTTTCTGGAGGAAAAGTAAGGAAAGAAATAATCCATTTATCAATGAAATACTTGAAGAGACTAATTTATTTTCTTGAGAACAGCTGAAGGTGGTTTGTTGAAATTTTAATCTGGGCTTTTCATTCTTTCTGTAAACTTGCCCTGAAGTCAGAATAGCAGAAAGGGAGAGAGAAAAACTTTACTCAAGCAATTATTTCCCTTATCTTGCAAATATTGGTAGAGTAAAATAATTTCTTTAGTATTCAGAAAAGCAGTCATATCATATATGAATAAATCCAACAATGAAGATTAAAAGTGCCACACAATTTATCAAGCCCATGCCCCAGGAAAGACACATTTCTTCTTTGTCTCTCTCTGTATAAATGGATGATAAAACAGATCTCAATGGATCCATTTCCTTTGCGGATTAATTGCAGTTATAGAAACATTAGTTATGCTGGTATTCACTTTTAATACATATTTTATTTATTATGGATCTAGTAGGATGGTAAATCCAGTTTTATAGCATAGGGGAGTTTGAGGAGTGTAGCTTTATTCAGTATTGTTCTTGAACTCAGTGATGGTCCATCTGTGTAAATAATCTCATCAGCCTCTTGTGTGAGCCCATCCTTGAAGAGTTCCTCATGTGGATACTTAATGAAAAAATATACTACGCTTTTGTCCTTGTCAGTGGTGTCAGAACATATGAGAGGTTCCGCACAACTGCCAAATAAAGCTTCTGCTGTAAGAGGAAACCCAGCAACATTTTGTCTGAATGAGTAAGCAGCTTTTGCATCCTAGTTTTCATAGAAAAAAAGACAGTCCTGAGCACACATGAAGGACATAGTTATTTATGGTTATGTCTAGTGAATCTTGTTCATGTGGAAAGTATGCCTACACTTTTAGAGAACTGACCTCCAACTCTCAATTCTTCTTGACTTGAATTTCCTTAATTTTCCATGGAGTCTTCTTTTAGCACCTGTCCCCACTAATGCATTTATTCACCCAAAAAAAAGGTTATAGTAAGGCATATTTGATTCTGGAGTTTTCTGAAATAGAACAACAAGGTATGGATATTCACAAAAATTACCCCACGGACACTGTGTGCTCTATATACTTCATTTTAATGTCATTTAGAAAAAAATAAATCAAGTGAATGTATGTGTGTTTTAAGAAAAATGTTTGAAAGTCTGAAATCTCCATTTAAATAGGAATAAAATAACTCTGCCTTTTAGACATGTGTATTATTTTTAAATTGAGAAATATTCTAACCTTATGTGAAGACCCAATTGCTCTTATTTTTTCCCAGGGCTACTGATTTCTAAAAATATCAAGTATATCAAGCCTGATATAAGATGCTTATAATGAACTATTTAAATACTGATTACAGTAGAAATGTGATAGAAAATAAAGTAAAATATAACAATCTCACTCTCATTTACTTTGGGATGATATTAAATTTTTGACTTAAATTTGTTTACCTTTAAATAACCACATGGAATCTTGAGATAGTGTACTAGACTTTTTATGCTTCTCAGTTTGTCTCTATGTGTGCTTGTGAATAGGAGGGGGGAGATAAGTGGGTGGTGGGTGGGAATTGTCAATTTTTAAGCCATTGTCTTCTTCCCAAAGCAACACTTATGATCTATGGAAGGAAGGATTTGGGAGGAGCATCTATGTTAGTAGGAAGCTGGTTAGATGGATGAATAAATGAAAGAATGTTCCAACTTAAAGACAGGCTAAGGAAGAATTCATTCTGTTTGTGGAAAGTCTTAATAGAGAATATCCTACTTACCTTTTAAAGGACAATCTACATGTACCATTGATGATTGTTACCAAATAAATATAAAGCTTTCATGGTTAAGGAATTCTTTCTTCCTTTTAACGGTCTCTGTTTTATTCATTTTCCCCTCTATGGTTGCTATTTAATTCCCAGTGGAATAAAAAATCAACTGACCACATCTACTTCACAGAAAATTTCTGTGTTTGAATTATAAGCCAATGAAAGCAATGCTGGACGCATCTCAATACCGGACTTCAAATTATACTACAGAGTTATTGTAACAAAAATTCCATAATAGTGGCATAAACACACACACACACACACACACACACACACACACACATAGACTAGTGGTACAGGATAGAAGACATAGAGATAAATGCACACAAATATAGTCGTCTAATCTTTAACAAAGGTACCAAGAATGTACCTTGGAGAAAAGGCAGCCTATTTCACAAATGGTATTAAGAAAACTGGTTATTCATGTGTAGAAGAATGAGACTAGACCCTTATCTCTCATCCTATACAAAAATCAACTCAAAATGGATCAAGCACCTAGGAATTAAACCAGAAACTATGCAACTCCTAAAAGAAAACAGAGGGTCAACAGTCCAACATAAAGGCACAGGCAATAACTTTCTCAATAAGACCCCTAAAGCTCGGGGAAAAAAAAATGCCAAAAGTCGATAAATAGGATGTCATCAAATTAAAAAACTTTCTGTACTGTAAAGAAAAACAAGAATGTGAACTGAGGACCTGCAGGATGGAAGAAAACATTTTCTGTTCTTCTGAAAAAGGATTAAAATCTAGAATATATAAACAGCTGTTTTCATCAGCTTTTTCACTGCAGTGACCAAAAGACCTAACAAGAACAATTTTAGAGCAGGAAAAGTTTATTTGTGGATCATGATTTTAGAGGGCTCAGTCCATAGATGGCCGACTCCAGTCCTCAGACCTTGATGAAAGGCAGAACATTATGGCAGAAAAGTGAGGTGGAGGAAAGTGGCTCAGGGCATGACCACTAAGAAGCAGAGAAAGAGATCCTCTCAACAAGAACAAAATATACAACCCAAAGTTATGCCTCCAGAGAGGTACCTCCTCTAGCCACACTCAACCTGCCTATGATTACATCCAGTTAATGCCAATCAGGGGATTAATGTACTGATTAGCTTAAAACTCTCATGTCTTAATAGTTTCATCTCTAAACTTTCATGCATTGTCTCACACATGAGCTTTTGGGGGACATCCCATGTCTAGAACATAACATTTCAGCCATGGCCCCTCAAATTGTATGTTCATCTCACAATGCAACATGCATTTAGTCCATTTCCAAGAGTCTGTAGAATTTCAACAGTTACAGGATTGCCCAAAAGTACAAGTCCAGAGTCTCTTCTGAGATTCAAGGCAAATGTTCAGGGTGAGCCCCTATAAAAATCAAAAGCAAGTTATATGTATCCAGTATATAAAGGCACAAAGTAAACATTCCCATTGCACACGGGAGAAATAAGGGCATAGAAAGAAGGATGGAACCAAAGCAAACCCAAAATCAAGCTGGCAAAGAAGTTCACATCCAGCATCTGGGGTACATGGCATCATGATGTTCTCTCTTGTGTAACTCTGCTCCTGTGGATTTGCAGGTTGCAGCTCACATGGCCTTTCTGTTCATTTGTTTCTGTTCAATTCCTGCAGCTTTCCTCATCAGATGCTCCTTGTTCCTTGCATCTCTTAATCTCAGGGGTCTCCACTGCAGCATCAGCTTCCTTTTCACTTCTCCATACTTTGCTGTCTCAGGGGCTTCCCACAGGGTCTCAGACCCTGCTGAACTTTGTCTGGCCTCTGAGGCCTTCCTTTGCAATCTTGGTGGAATCCTTCATGATCCCGGAACTCCAGCATCCTGTGCTCCTGGAGAACCAGCACCATGTGGTTGATGCCAAGGTCTGTCACCATTTTGAGTAGTGGTCAAGCCTCCTAGGACCGCGACCCAGCAACCTCTGAGTGCCCCAGTCTCTGTGTGTGGTGAAGCAACTTCATAGGTCCCCCTGTGCAAGCAAAGTGCCTCACTGGTTTCTTCTTAAAAAAAAAAAATTCACTTTTACATCCTTGAGCCTTAGATGAGTATGGTCTGGCCAATTCCTGAGATGGCCTCAAGCTATCTTTACTGTTGTTTCCAGTTCAAGTATTTAGTATTTTTAGCAGCTCTGTTTTCTTTAACAACCACACCTTTCTCAGCTCCAATTTTACTCAAAAGTTTTCTGGCCAAATCCTACCTGTCTACAGTTACCATCCAGTTAATCTCTATCAGTGAATTAATGCCCTGATTAGGTTAAGGTTCTCATAACACAAGTTTTTTAGACAAAATGAAAGTCTTTCTGCTTTGCTTTATGTTCCCAATTATCACAGTAAACTTGGCTAAAGCCACCAGTAATTTCCATGCCACTGCCTGAATATTATGCTGCCTACAAATTTCTTCCCCAAGATTAAGAAGTTCATTACCTTTAAATTCAGCATCACAGAAAATCTTAGAACATGGGAAAAATGCAGACAACTTCTTGGCTAGAATACAACATGGATGACCTCTAGTCCAATTTCAAGTGTAGTCTTCCTTCTCCTTTGAAATCTCAGGAGGTCAGTCTTTACTATGTATAGTCTATTAACATTCTGGTCTTCTGAATTCCTAGCAGAATTTCCCATCAAGGTTCACTTAAATAAAACATTCTAAACATTTACTGCTTGCATCTTTTTACTTTCCAAAATTCCTCCAACAAATTCCAAAATATTCCAGAAGCTGCTAAACCACATGGTCAGGTCAGTCACAGCAAGGACCCCACTCCTTGTTCCAATTTTTGTTTTAGTCAGTTTTTTTGTTGCTGTGACAAAAAGACCTGAAAAACAGAATTTTAGTAAAAGAAAGGTTTTCATGGGGCTCATATTTTCAGAGGTCTCAGTTTATAGATGGCTAACTACATTGTTTTGGGCATACAATGAGGCAGAATATCACTGCAGAAGGGTATGGTGGAGGAAAGCAACTCATTGGCACCAAGAGAGAGTGAGAGAGAAAGCAGGGTGGGGGGAGGGGGGAGGAGAGAAGGATGGAGGAAGAGGGAGAAAGGAGGGAGAGAGAAGAAGAGAAGAGTAGAGACTCAACTTGCCAGGGAATGACCCCCATGATCCACCTCCTCAAGCCACACCTACCTGCCTACAGTTACCAGTTAATCCCTATCAATGGATTAATGCAATAATTAGGTTTGCTATCATAACCCAATCACTTCATCTCTAAATCCTCTTGTATTCTCTCACACATAAGCTTTTGGGGGACACCTAATTTTTAAATCATAACAAGAATTAAAAAAAACCCACCCCCAAATAATTCAGTTAATAAATGGGCAAATAAATTAAGCAGACACTTCTCAAACAAAGAAATACAAATGGCCAACAAATACATGAAAAAATGTTTAGTATCATTAGAAATTAGTGAAATGTAAGTCAAAGCTTCACTGAGATTTCATCAGCAGTCAGAATGGCAGTCATCAAGAATATAAACAATAATAAATGCTGGAGAGGACATGGAGAAAAAGAAACCTTTTACACTGTTGATGGGATTGTAAACTAGTACAACCACTGTTAAAATCAATATGGATGTTCCTCAAAAGACTAGGCATAGACCCACCATATGACCCAGGAATACCACTCCTCAGTATTTATCCTAAATAATTAAATTATCATTATATAATGTTACATGCATACCCATGTTTACAGTAGCATAATTTACAATAGCCAAACTATGGATGGAACCATCCTATGTATTTATCAGTAGATGAATGGATAAAGAAAATGTGGCATATATATATATATATATATATATACACACACACACACACACACACACACACAAAATGGAGTTTTATTCAACCATAAAAAAATGAAATTATGTGCTTTGCAGGAAAATGAATAGAGCTTGAAATTTTATGTTAATTGAAATAAGCCAAACTCAGGAAGTCAAGGGTCAAGTGTATTCTCTCATATGTGGAGACTGGAGAGGAAAAAGAAAAGAAAAATTGGGGAAAAAATTTCATGAAAATTAAAGGAAGATTAGTAACAATGAGTAAAGGGGCTAGAGGAGGGAGTAGAGGAAAGGAAAGAGGAAATACTGGAAATGATATTGGCCAAATAATATTGTTATATTGGTGTATGTACAAATATGTAACAACTATAATGTATTATAGTTGTTATGTATAACTATAATGCACCAAAGAAAAAATGTGAAAACAAACAAACAAACCCCATTTTCTTTGCCTGAAAAGTATTGTTTGGCCTCCCTTTTCTCTAGAAAAAAAAATCCCTGTATCTAATTTTTAAAAATTTTATCAATATCAGGATTTTTCCTGATGTCCCTCTGGCATTTTTACCTATAACTTTTTTTCTGGTACACATTGAATCATTAGTATTTTTTTCCTGCATGATATGTTACATTCTAAAATTATGTCTATTCTGAACAGTGCTTCCAGATACTGAGGATGTTCAGGAGCAAGCATTTGTCTTCTGTTGTGGATCTTTATCTGAAATAAGTATTTTAAAAAGTCAGTTTGATTAATGTATAGCTAAAATCTTCTTTCTTAGTAACTCATGCAGTAGCAGTTGCTGTCAATACTGGTGGATGGTTTAGAAATAATATCTCCACACTTTGTTTTCTTGTGGCTTGGTTATTAAGCTTGTAATTGATACTTTTTGTTCATGGAATGACTGTACTTTCTTAATGTGCTGCTAGTGACATGTAATGATTCATTTTTTTTACAAATGAATATGCACAGACATTTTCTTCATAACCTATAAACAAATTTTCTGTGACAATATGTGGACACCACCAACATGTCTGTCCTCTGCCATAGTTCATCTTTCTCTAAATGTCACTTTCATTAGATCTGCATGTGGTGGTTTCCCAGCTTGGGTACCAGTGGTTAAGGTACGTGGAGATGAGTTTTTGAGGCTATCTCTTTATGACTTTAATGTAAATACCAAGAGGAGTTGTGTAGCTGAGCATTATAATTTAATGGGTAAATGGGTTAGATTAATTAAGAAAAAATATTAAGTATAGTAAAAATATTAGGGCAATTCTGTGAAAGGGAATTGTGAGTTTGGGAATCAAAGAAGTGTGAATAAATAGTGAAATGTGAATCTAGATTAATACAATTACTTCCTTAAAACCTGAGTTGATCTCCAGGAAATAGGAGAAATATTAATCAGAGACTGGTCTTTGTTCCAGATAATACCTGTGTTATACTTACTTAATGTTTTCTTCCTATCATTTCCTGCTAAAATTCCACACATTGATGCAGTTACTTAGTTATGCATTTTAAAAGTAATGTATTGTGTCTAGTTAATGCAGCAAAATACTGGGTCTTGCAAAATCTGGCTTTCTCTCTTCCTGATTTCTAGTGGTATGGCAAATGTGTTACATATAAATTCTCAAGATAAGACAGACTTTGCTATATGCTGAGATAGATTTTTTTAAAAAAAATCAAGTGTTATGGGAGTGTTGTATGAAAATGTTAATGCTGATTTGAATTGGGAAAGATTTCTTAAAAATCGTGAAATTAGTCATGCATCTTAAAGTTGTGATTTGATTGAAGGAAATTGGGACATTTCAGGACTTGAGAAATTGAACAACAACAAAGCTGACAAGAAGCACAAGATTTTCTTCAGGGACCAGAAGAAATGATCACCATAGGCAGGGAGACAAGATATTAGCTTTCTCCATAATATCTCAAAACACAAGATCCTTTCTCACACACACACACACACACACACACATACACAAAAGTTAAAAATAGAAACTACCATATGATCCAGCAATCCCACTCTTGGGTATATATCAAAGAAAATAAAATCAGTATGTCAAAGAGACATCTGCATTATCATGTTTATTGCAGCCCTATTCACATTAGCCAAGAAAGGATAACAACTTGTTTCTCAAATGATGAATGGATGAAGAAAATGTACATGTATACAACAGAATGCTCTTCAGCCATAGAAAATGGAATCTTGTCATTTGCAAAAATATGGATAAGATTGTGATCTTAAAGACACAGAACAAGTACCACATGATCTCATTCACATATGGAATATATGAAAGTTTATCTTATAGAAGTTGAGTGTAGAAGGGTAGTTACCAGAGGCTAGGGAGAATAAAGCAGAAGAAGGAATAAAAGGAAAGGTTGATTAATGGGTACTAAGTTGCAGTTAGATAGGAGCAAGAAATTCTAATAGGGTGACTACAGATAAAATAATGAACTATGCATTTCAAAAAGCTAGAGGAAAGTATTCACCATAAATAAATGACATATATTTGAGGAGATAAATATGATTAACCTGATTTAAATGCTATATAATGTATGTATGTAAAACCCGCTGTATAATTTTTATATATTTATTATTTAAAAATAAATATAAGTTAAATTTTTAAAAAGACAATATAGGCTCAAATCTGGAAGAGACATTATAAAGATTCAAGAAAATATTATTCTCATAAAAGTGATATGTATTTAATTTTTTATTTCAATAAATCAAATAAAAATGAAGGAAGTGGCATATGCTAAATTTTTATAATAAATGGCATATGCTAAATTTTTATGTAATATTTTATAAACATCAATATTATGTGCATTTATATATATATATATAATAAAAATTTAAAGAATAGAAGAACTTGGAAGGAAACTTTGACCATGTAACTAAAGGTTATGTTTATAAAGTAGTTTCTGAATTACTTCCAAATATTTGAGTATTCGACATTTTGACTATTAGTTGCAAAAATAGTGCTTAGATTATTCAGAAAATATGCATTTTAATAAATAATTTATTAGAGGTTAGTACTATATTATAATTTTAAGACAAAATATCCAGTCAACACTAAAATTTCATTATGCTAATGTTGATGCCTAATGGACCATTTATTATTGTTTGCATAATAAACTACATTTACTTGAATCATCACCATTCAGCTAAAACTAGCCATACCACTTTAAGACAAGTCAAGCTTTATATTAGACAGAAGTTGGAGAAGTGTTTTGTATTCCAAATGTATCTAAAACCTAAATTGTAATGATCTTGTTAAGTATTTAATTTGTGACATTTGCTGGCACAATATTATAGAAGCATCTTTTAAAAGTCTCATTTATGTAGCACATTTGACATGCCTGTTCACTAACATGAATTCATGTTGTGTTTTCCTTAATACACTAAATTTCATGTGGGTTTTCAGCTGTGATCGTCTAACAAGAAACAATTGTTCCACAATAAGTGACGAGTTATCATTTGTTGGCTAATATTCAAAAAACACAAATTATATGGATATTTTTGTAAAATTATTTTACAGCATGTTGTTCTTAAATTCAAAATATATTTGGGATTGGGGAATGTTTAGATTTTTAAAAACAAGTGTGTTGCCTGAAAGTCCTAAAAGAAAATGAATTTGCTTTATTTATTCAACACTGCTATTGGTTTAGTACACGTCAGCCTTCAACTGGATCCAGACATAAACAAAATAAACATTTTTTATCATTTACTATTATACAGTTGCTTATTAATACCTTCACATTTTAATAGGAATTAGAATATATTCAATACTAAGTGGTTTTTAAAAGAAAATTATTCAAAAGATCTTAATTGTTTAAAGGGTTATATTGAGTATCTGGATAATTTAATTCAATTTATTTTGCTTTTACTCTACTACATAAGTTCATTTTAAATTAAAAAAAAAAAAGGAAAGTGAATTGTAGCACCAGAATACTCCCAGAAAGCTTTAAAATGGATCGTAACTTAATAGAACTACTAGAACTTAGGAGGAACAAGAAATTTCTGTAAAACATGGGAGACTGAACTAAATGAAATTAATGATATGTTTAGATTAGAAATCATCCCAAGGATTTACATTGTCATTTATGAACAAACATCTCAATGAAGAATATTTTGAAACATACAGAGAGTTTTGGTCAGGTATACACAACTCAAAACCAAGTTTAACAAATGCTATCTATTATCTTATTAAATATTCTTATGGTTTATTTCAAATAAATAAAACATTAGAGTTGAAACCCTCTAATCTCTTCCCTTAGCTCATGTCCCTTCCCAGAGAAACCATTAGACAGACTGCTCTAATTTGAATCTGGGATGTCCCCAGAAGGGGACAAAAGCTTTTTTATGTGTTAAAGGCTTTGTCTTATAGGGAGCAGTGAAACCTGAAGGCAGGCCACCAGACCCTATCTCTTACAGGAAATAGAACCCAGGTTCCTTCCTCTTCCTCTCCTAGCTGTTAGGTAAATGGTTTTGCTCTGCCATGTGCTCCCACCATGAGGTGCTGCTTTGCCACATGCCCAGAAGCAAGGAACCAATCCATCATGGAGCTGAAACCTCTGAAACTGTGAGCTAAAATAACCCTTTTTCTTTACTAGTTAATTTTCTCAGAAATTAGTTGTAGTAATAGAAACCCAAGTATCACACAGACTTAACTTTATTTCAACCATATGTTGTTACACATATCTCGGATATGAATCTTTACTGCCACATGATATAAATAAAGGAAAATTTGTAAATTCATCTTCATATTTGTTTTAGTCAGCTTTTTCGCTGCTATCAGTAAAGGATCTGACCAGAATAACCATAAGAAGGAAAAGTTTACTTGAGGGCTCATGGTTTCAGAGATCTTGATCCATAGAAAGTCGGCTTCATTCCTCAGGGCTCCAGGTGAGGCTGAACATCATGGCAGAAGAGTGTGGTAGAGGGAAGCAGCTCACATCAGGAAGCCCACTCTCCAGATACAAACATATACCCAAGGCCACACCCAATTCCCACCCCCTACAGCCACACTCTACCATCTCAGTTAATTCCATCGGGGATTAACTCACTGATTAGGCTAAGGCTATACCCCAGTCATTTCTCCTCTAAACTTTCTTGCATTGTCTCACATGTGAGCTTTTGGGGGACAACTCACATCCAAACCATAACAATATTCATGGACTTAAGTTTGTTTGCAGTTTTTTTCTATTAGGAGCTATGGAAATCATATTGAGAAACAGTGTTGCAAATGGCATGTTTCTACACCTGTCCTTGTGTGCATGTGTGTGTTTTTCACTGTGTATATACCTGATAAGTTGTAAGGTATATGCATCTACATATCCCAGGTCAATTAAATAATTGCTGTAGATAGCTAATGCCTACTTTCTTATCTTCTCATTCTCATCTGATGGCCCTGCTTTTGTTTCATTGGAATAATAGGAACATAAATCAGTGTTCTCCCACCTCCAAACCTATACATCTCATCTGTCAGTTCGCATATTCAGTTTCCTGTGAAAGCAGATGAATTCTGTGACATGATATAACATTATACTGGGCGATGCCTCCACTGTGTGTGTGGTCATTTCCTCTGTGCTCTACAGGAGTACATTGCCCTTGCACAGATGTCTCTTCTCTCCTGAATAATCCATGTTTCCTTCTTTACTCAAGTACTCTTATCTGTATAAAATGTTATTATATTTTGATCTTAATAAATATTCCCTTGACTTATATCTACCCAGATTATTTCTTTATATCTTTATGCTCTTTCAGTGCAAAACCCATAATTCCTTCCTTCCTCTTCTCTTTGAAAATTGCTGTAATTATGCTTTTATTCTTACTACTTAACCAAACCTATCTTCCACATTGCAAGATTTAATTAGTCTTTATCTTAGTTACCTTGCTTTCTCAAGAACATTCTAAAGTGATGATTATTCTCTCCTTGACATACTTTTTTTTTTTTTTTTGGTGTGTTGGTCACTCCTTGACCATTTCTCCTTCATTCCTTTGGATGAACTCAGTTGCTTTCTCAACCTCTAAATAATTGAAACATCCAGGACCCATTCTTCAGATATATTTTAGTACTCCATGTATACTTTCTTTATCTGGGAACCTAGAACTTCTATCCTCCCTCATATCTCCTCTCCTCTCCTCTCCTCTCCTTTCTCTCTCTCTCTCTCTCTCTCTCTCTCTGAACA
>NW_025999853.1:35165854-35254741 GCF_001458135.2 Marmota marmota marmota | reverse complement strand
CTCTCTCTCTCTCTCTCTCTCTCTCTCTCTCTCTCCCCCCCCCCTCCCTCTCCTTCTCTCCATCTCTCCCTCTCTCCTCTCTCCTCTCTCCTCTCTCTTTCCCCCCACCTCTTAAATTCTAGTTTCAAAATCCAACTGTTTGTGCCTGGAATATTCTTCTTGAGTTACTGATGTGACTTGCTTGTTTATTTGGTTCCATCTCTGCTTAAATTTCAACTTATTAGAGAAATCTTACCTGATGCTTTTAAACTACACAAAATTTCAGGTCCTACCCTCCTCCAGCACTCTCTATCCCTTTATACTGCTTTATTTGTCTTCACAGCAGTAATTGGTACTATTACCCTATTAGGTTGTTCATTGTTTATTAACTGCCTCTTGTCTAGAATTTCAACTCCCTGAAAGCTCTAGTTGGATTATGCTCAGCATCATTTTCAGGCCTTACAGCAGTGCCCAACACTGTTGGCACTCAACAATGGTTAAATTCACAAATAAAATACTGTTTAAATTTACCTTAGCAGGCATCCCATCCCAACAAGCATTTGGACCCATATGTATACTTCCAGCAAGTGTTTCAGGGGATTCTGTTTCCTCACCTCTTCATTAATGCTTGATACTATTAAATTCTCAATAATTCCTTCTCCTAGTTTATGCCTATGAATTACAATCTGACTGCTTTGATTTGTATTTCTTTCTTACAGAGTCAGATTAAATCTCTTTTATGTATTTATTGCCCTTTAGGTTTCTTTTAGAATTTTCGTTGTATATCCACTCTTTTTCAGTGAAAATGTTGTTTTTAAAACCTTTTTGTTTCTTATTCCTTTTAATCATTTATTAATGAATGCCTCCTTTTTAAAATTCTGGATAATAATCTTGGTTGCTAATAATACTAGAGTTTATCTTGTAACATATTATATATGTCATTTATCATATAGATTTTTAAGTTTAGATGTAGTCTGCCCACTTTCTCATTATGTTTAATAATTTTTGTTTTATTTATGTATCCTTTGTTATCCCAAATTCATAAAGTTATACTTTTGTATTTTCTCCTAATACTTTGAAGTTTTGCACTTTACATTAGGGTCTTTAGTGATGATTTGTGTATTTATTCTTGTTGTTTCTTTGATTATGTCATAAAATGAAATGTAATTTCATTTTTGTTTGGATAATCAGTTGTCCCAGTATTATTTTTTGAATTCCCTGGCCTTCCTCCACTGGAATATAATATCATTTCTATCAGCTATCAATGACATCAGTACTGGTTCACTTGAAGATTTTTATTCTGGTCTCCTATTCTATATGTTTTTCTGCTCCAACATTACTGTCTGAGTTCTAACCACCATAAGTTTATAGATTTGTTATCAGAAGTAATGATTCCCTCATCTTTTTCTATGTCAAAATTACTATTGAATTTTTGCAAATTCATGTGAATTTTCAGATGAAGACCATTTCTGGGAAAAAACTATCTTAAAGGATATGTATGATTTTGTAATATTTGATAAAGCAACTATTTCTTTTTTTAAATTAATTTATTTTTTATTTATATATAACAACGGAATGCATTACAATTTCATCATATATGTTAGTGATTTGAGTTTTCTCTCTCCTTTATCAGCATGGCTAATGGTAGCTTATATGATATGACCTACAGATAGCTGTATTACTGAGAAAATCCCATATAAACTTATTAGTGATTTCATAAAATAATATAAATTACATAATTAGAGTTAAAGAATGTAACTTCAGAGAAGAGCAGCACATTAAGAGCTAACACTGTTGTGGGAAGTTTCATATCTTAGTATGGAGTTCCCTGTGCATTTAATAATGTAGAGGACTTAAAATATTGGACTGAAGAGGAATATCACTGCATTTAAAGTAAATAGCATGACTAAAATATGAGGGTATAAGTAATGTTCACGTGATAATGAGATGAGCTTAATTTGAGTAGAAGCTGATTATTTGATTATTTTGAAAAATTGTGGGTAGGTAGTGGTGAGTTTCATTAGTTTTGATTACTAACATGGACTTTTTTTAAAGTGAATGTTTTAGGGGGCAGGGAAATAACATATAAATGATGAAAATGATGGTAAAGAAGATGATAACAATTACTGCATATTTTTGAAGCTTGCTAAGTATGATTCCAAATCTTTATATGAATAATTTAAATGAATTAATTGAGGTAGATTTTTAAATGATTATTATTTTTAACTATTTTTAAATTATTAATTGAAGTAGTATAGTTGTCATCACCATTATCATTACCATTATGTTCTGTCAGTACTTAGGTCATGTAACATGTCTTGGTAGATGACAGAGCTAGGACTTTTAGCAGACATTATGCTTCTAAAGTAATTATAGGATTAGTCTGATGTGACCCATAGGATGGATTTGTGAGGGTTAGAATGCATCTGGGAAGAATGCATTAGGAAGCTTTGAAATAATTCAGCCATGTAGAGATAGAGGCCTGGCCTCAGGAAGTAATAAATCAAAGAGGACTTCAAGGTTCTGAGCATGGGCAACTGAAGCAACCAAGCATTGATTCTCTTTTCTGAGGTGAATTAATTTTCTTCCCCTTTTCATTCTTTTTCTTTTTTTTTTTATTCTATTCTCATTCTTGTTGTTTTTGACAATTTGTGAGTGGGAGATATTCAGGATTACGTATTTTCTATTTTTTTAATATTTATTTTAAGTTATAGTTGGACACAATACCTTTATTTCACTTATTTATTTTTATGAGTATCTAACCCAGGGTTTTGAAGGTGCAAGGCAAGTGCTCTACCAGTGAGCCACAACCCCAGCCCCAGTATTTTCTACTTCATGTGCTAAATATAACAAATAATCTATTATTTAAAAAAAGAAAATGAAAACATACTTTTGAAAAACCATGCAGGTTTAAGATATGCTTTTACTCCAGACTAAAAGATATTCTTCATTAACTAATTGTTAGAACATTGTAGTTTCTCCATGCATGTCCAAGTTCAGTGCAGAGCATCTTTTAGAAATTTACATCTTAAAAGTACTTGGACTGAGAATTGTGTTAGTTTTGCATTGCTGTGACCAAATCACCCAACAAGAACAACTAAGTGGAGGAAATGTTTACTTGGGAGCTCATGATTTCAGAAGTCTCAGTCCATGGTCAGCTGAGTATATTGCTTTAGGCTCAATGTGAAGTAGCAAATTAGGCTGATGGGTATGCAGAGGAAAGCTGCTTTACCTTCTGGCAGTCAGGAAGTAGAGAAAAAGAAGGGGGAAAGGGCTTCAGGGAAGATGCACCACTCTTCGAGGGAATGCCCACCTCCTCTAGCCATGCTCCCCACCAGTACCACCCAGTCAGCCTCTTCAAATTAGGATTGAATGATTTGTTTACAGCTCTCATAATCTAATATTTCACCTCTAAATATTACTACATTAACATAGGAACTACTGGGGGATACCTTATATACAAACCACACAGAAAATAACAAAATAAATCTTATTCACAGCTTTCTTTGTTTGTCAAAGAAATAAACAAGTGAGTGGATGAGTCTGGAAACAGGTCCCTGTAACCACTATACCTGTGGCACACTGAGCAAATTATCTAATTGCTTCATCTAGGACTCTTCCATATGTAAACTAAAAATAATGATGCATTATTTCTTCTCTACTCCTACCTAAGAGCAGAGCAAACTATAAAGCAAACACATTTGAAGTATAGCATATTTACTAGCCAGAGACTCCTTGAGAGGAATAAGAAGGAGAAGATCCTACTGTTTTGGTATATATATTTCTAGTTACTAGAGTGCTCTAAAAATTGATTTATTTCAGTAACTTATTACTCAATGGTTGGTTTCTACTTGTATGGATCTCTGTACTGGAAACTGCCCTGCATGAATTCAGATCTTTTAAGAAGCAGACACCATGGTATATAAAGGTATACTTGTTATAGGAACTGGAGAAGGTTGGAAGACCACATTGCAGGTGATAGCCAATGCAAGGAGAGAGGAAGGAAGGGGCACTGGGATGGAAGAATTTCAGATTGCAGAGCTATTGCAAGAAACATTCATCCAGACCAAGGGGGACTCCTCTGCTCAAGATGCCCATTGGAGGAGTTTCCTCCTTCCCTGGAATAGGCTCACTTCTCTTAGCCTGTCCTTCTCAGCCATGGGCTGGGAGTATGCTAAGGAACCTGTGGTCATCCTGGTGGGAATGAAGATGGAGGGAGCAGATGTAGGAAATCTGAATAGCATATTTTTACCCCTGCCACATCCACATACAGCATTTGACAAAACTCTCAGTTTTCAACTTTGGTAGACTTCTGTTTTCACTGAGCATATGCTAAACTAGCTTTCTGTATCTTAGCCCATAAACACATTCTACTCTAGTAGCTCATCTATGTCTTCTGTCTCATCCTCAACTCTGAAAATATTGGTTTGACATTTCAACCATGTCTCATTGAACTAGCTTTCCCTTCATCTGTAAGCATGCTACTGATTCAATTTGAGTAACTCTAAGAATTCCTTTGCTCTGTTCTTGTTAAGTCCAATGTTTTTAGAAAAAGCCATGTGACTATTTTGATTTGGGATCACAAGTACATAACCTACATTGGTTAAGACTATGGACTTAAAATTGTACATAAGTGGGTCTCTAATTCTGACCCCATTGCTTTCTACCTGGGTCAATTTCAATAAGTAATATAATATTTTAAACCTCAATTTTTCTGATAAAACAAAGATATAATTTTCCTTATGATATTCTGAATATAGTATGAATAGTTGCTTCATGAATGGCAGATACATCATTAATAATTTTTACTATGGTTTATGGATTTTCTACACGTTCCACATTTTTTTATTTGTTTTTACTTCTGATTACCTTTTCCCTTTAGCAATTTCAAACCTAGTTCAACTCTTTCCAATGAATGTAATCTCAGGACCACTGTTATGTTATTGGGAAGTGACAGGCCATCAATCATCTGGTATTTTATTTTTTTTAGAAAAAAACAATGTTCCAGGAGCTGCTTTGCGTGGTGTGTCTATAAGGTTGGTCAGACAGACCAAGTTTCCACCTGGATGGAGCTTACAGTCTATTCTGTACAATATATTTCTTTAACTTCTATACTTTATACTTCAAAACTTCTTATTTATCCTTATTCCCCTTTTTTTCTGCCTTAGTTTTGTCTCAAAGAAGACTGTTCTTATTCTTTTCCAATAATAACCTAAATTTTCTTCTTAGATCTCCCTGGATCTTGCTCCAGCAACTCTCTTGATCTTATGTGTCTATGGTCTGTATCTCCACTGGATGATCTTTAATTGCACAGAATTTTCTCCTGTATTAAAAAAAAAATGAGCCTCATGTGAACATGCTTCTAGCTTTTTCTTTCTTTCTTTCTGTATTAGTCAGTTTTATATCATTGTGACCAAAATACCTGATAAGAACTACTTAAAGGAGTAAAAGTTTTTTAGGCTCATGGTTTCAGAGGTCTCAGTCATAGATAGTCAAGTCAAGTACTCCGGGCCCAAGGGGAGGCAAAAAGAACATCATGGCAGAGGGTATAGTAGAGGAACACTATTTATTCTTGGCAGCCAGGAAGCAGAGAAATGGGGGAAGGGCCACGAGGAAGATGCACCTTTCCAGATCATTGCCCCCAATCACAGCCATACCCCACCTGCCTACCATTATCACCCAGTTCATTTATGTTAGGATGGACTGATAGGTTAGGTTCTCTTGGTGATTGCACCACAGCAATCCCCTCTTATGCCTTTAATCATAATATTCCTCTGAATTTGATTCTTATGTTTGCATTCCCTTCTGTTTCACTGGTTAGACCTGCTCCTCAAATTGCACATTTTTGAAATGAATATTATCATATTCACCTAATAAGCACTTTCTACTGAATTGCATGTATCTGTTAATATCATTTGCCTATCACTCAGGCTTTAGATTCAAACTGATCTTTGTTTAGTAAATAATACTAAACCTAACTCTGAATTTAGTACTCATTGCTCTCAGTGCTTTTGGTTATTTTACTTCCTTCCTGAAGCATCATAGTTAAGTCCTGATTTTTTATTTTCATCACTGTTACAAATTCCTTAGTCCTGGTACTCAAACTTATGTAAGAGCTACCCCAGTCTTATTTTCCATCTCATCTGCCACCATCTAGTTTCATGTTTGTGTCCTCTGTATACTCTTCCTTGTCTTTTCCTTCCACACCGCCCTGACCGTGTAAAGGCCTTTCCTAATATACCAGGCAAATGCTCTCTGATTATCCTTCCAGGTCCAACACAAATGCTCCCTCGTTAGACCCTTCATCTCTCCCACTTCAGAACATAGCAGGACATTTTCTTTCCTATGACATTCATCTTATATTGCTTTCAATCTCTTCTCACTTATGAGGTTTTGAATTCTTGAGGATAGAAAATTGAACCATTTCTATTTATATTCTACAGGGACACTGAACACATCACCTTACTCAATAAGCATATATTAAAGAAATAAATTAGTTGAGTAGATCTCCCTCTCTTCAAGAGTGATTATGTATCACTAAAGTACACCAAGGAGGTAATAAACTTTTATCCTGGCTGAACACGTATTCTCCAAGAATACTGAGTAATTGCTATGCTAACGGATAATTTCTGTTTCTCCTTTGTTTACTGTATTCACAGAACACTTCCTCTGAGTCAGGCACAGGGAGAGGTGATGCCAGTATTGCTGTCTCTGAGACTAATTGTGAATTACAATGTAAATTTTTTTTTAAAAAAGGAACATATATGAAGAAGGCATTTTAAATGCAGAAGTTACTAAATGACAAATAGCTTTATAAGTATACTTTTTTTGTGGAATATTCTTTCTGAAACCTTAAGCAAAGCAGTTAATTATCCTAGTATCTCTCTGAACCTTAGTTTTGCAAACACTGTATTGGGTTTTCTTGACTAGTCTCAAAATTTAGAAAAACCTTGCAGAGATAATATATCTACTTCCCATGACGCTATACAGGCTGCCTAAATGCCCTTTACTTGGACAAGTAAGGATAAGCTGCAGTATTGTAAACAACGTTAGCTCAATGAGCAAATTTTTTAAAGACGTAATGAAAGGAGATTCAGCATTTCCTTTTTAGACAGTTTGTAATGAGCTTTGCCTACATTATGTGATGTGATCTTTGTGATAACCCCTGCATAGTAGGTACTTAGTATGTGTTGGCTAAATGTTGACAGTTAGCCCATCTCTCTATGAACTGCTATAAAAAAGGGATTTAAAAATTGAGCTTCCATTAAAAAAAAAAAAAAGATTGGTTAAGTATGAACAAGTGTATGCTCCAGAGAACATTAAAATGTTCAAGTGAGCAACATATTTCCTACATGTTAGTTGAATTATACAATGTAATAATATTAAGGAGTTCAGTAATGTTCTATAACTTTTGAATATTGATTGTATTTCTAGGTTTTATTTCCTGTTAGCACTCTGCTCAGCTTAACTCAGACAGGAAAATTGGTCCATTCTTTATGATTAGAAGGTATTCTTTTGTCATTAGACCATGCCAAATTGATAGTTTTTATAGCCTGACAAGAGACCAGAGACCGAGTCATCATTACCTAGAGGGGAACACTTAAATCATCTGAAGATGGCTATTCTATTCTGAAGGAAAATTTGAGTTGGCTGCTTGAGATTCTAAATCTCACTCCCCTGGTGGCAAGGGTTAGAGTTGCAGAAGAACTGACAGTTTCTACCCTCAGGGTGGGTAGATTAGATCAGAAAATGGATAGGAGGAGAGCTTGTCAAAGAAATTCAAGGAGCAGAGCTGATAAGTTCTAAAGGGATTTCTAACCCTGTCCCCAGATTGAATTATAATTGCTTATGTTTTATAGACTTAAACAAGTGTGCAGAAGGTACAAGAAGAAGTGTAAGGAATTTTAAAAGGTGTGGGAAGAAAAAATATCAGGAAAGGCATTAAAATTCAGTGGTTTTCTACCTCATCATTTGGTGGTGATTGAAATTTTTTTGAGACATAGCTTTAATGGTGATTAATTCATGGAATTTGTGAGTCTTACATTGTATTAAAGGCTCAAAACTATAGGAAATGATTTTAGTAATGAACAATGGAAATTCGTTGTTGTGTTTTTGGATTGACTGCAGCTGTGTGGTCCCAGACTGGATGAGTCTACACATGAGTCTTATTATGATTTCTTTGTGATAAAGAGACACCTTTGATCTCTGCACTGTAAATATGCACCTGTTGGAATATCACCCTGTACCCCATGACTATGTACAACTAATACACATTAATAAAAAAAAGTTTCAAAAAGAAACACCTTGTAAAAAAGGAGTTTCCCACAGTGTGTGCATTTGTAATGAGCATGAAGTAGGATGTGAGTTAATAAAGGAATCCCCTCCAAATCTGTCTTATCATTACATTTAAATTTATGCTGCTTATAATCTACTACTCCATAGTTGGAACAACTTGGTGTGAACTGAAATATCTTCTTGAAGGCTTTTTTATATTTTACATACAGATTGTGATCATTGAGGTTTAATAAACACTTTTTAGAATGTTTCATATTGATTACATGTCTACCTTTTTATACTAATATATTTTTATAATATTACGGAAATGGTTCTGAAGGTTATGTAGGCTGTTTAAAGTTAGCATTTTCTTTTATTACTATAAATATTAATATTGATCACATAGCTTTTGCTTATGTATGGGTATATATGGCTAAATCCAGCTTCTAAAAGTAATAGGCAAGGATTCAAATTATTAGACAGTTTGAAATAATAGCACTAGCTCATCCTTCTACTTAGTATTTTTCAGACCTAGTTTGAACTGCTTTACATATATTTACTAATTTAAGCTACAGAACAAGCACATTAAATAGGAATATTATTACCTATACATTGTAAGAGAAAAAAATGGTGAGAACAGAGATGTTAAATAACTTTCCTGAGTGAAAATGGTGTGTGGAAGAACCGTGGTTTGAACCTAGGCAGTGAGATTAGCATGGTAGTCTCTGCTTTCTATTTCTATAACTAAATTATTCTTGGTTGAGTCAGGAGACAATAATTACCTATGTTACTCCAAAGCTATATTATAATATGAATATTTATGAACATAGGTATCTTTCCATTACCAGATTATGAGTATAGTATAGGAACCATGTTTTATTAACTTTGTTATATACAATATTCAAAAATTGTTAATTTCTCCTGAATTACAGCTTCAGCCTATTATTGACTAAAATATTCTGTCCAGGAGACTTCCACTTGGCAGTTGTAGGTTTTACACCCACAAAATTTTTAGATCCATAAAGCAAAAAAAAATATGCTATTATTATCTCTGAGAAAGTGTTTCCAGGATTTTCTTGTTAAATATTTTTTAAAATAGAATAGAATGAATGAAAAAAAGACTATTTTTGGTTGATAATGACATTGTTAAATCATACTTGGTTGAATTTTTTTCTTTTTAATTCTCTTTCTTACAGGGTGCTGCTTTAATTAGAATGCTGGCTAATTTTATGGGCCATTCAGTTTTCCAGAGGGGTTTGCAAGTAAGTCTTTTTATTTGCTACTTTATATTTTCTTTTACATTTTTCCTTGTCAATATATTTGTTTTAGAATATTTCACAGTGTAGGAAATTGGTAATAAAAAATTGCTGAAGCTAATGCAGAATCTTAAAGTAAGCAGTGTCTTTCTGTATGACAGACACTGGTTGCAGATAGAATATTCACAATTTCAGTTAACAAAACTTGAACCATGATATTATTTAGAATATTTAATTTGCATTTTCTAAATTGAAGTGATTTCATATATATCAGACATTAGACAATATAAATAAGACTTTCAGAAAGCCTACCATTCTTTTTTTCTTCATTTAAAGGTTTATATAATATAAAAACAAATTATGTTAACCTTTAATAAGTATATGTATTTGAGAAACTCTTGGGGACATCCCTGTGATACTATTGCTGTTTTACTGTTGGCATACATAAGTTTTCATTTGTTCCATTGCTAATTTAATATTTTTATTTCAATTATAAAATACAATTTTTAGAAGAGAAAAATCAGTTTTATGATCTGCATTTTATAGTTTGTAATAAAAAAATGAATTCTTACAAGAGGAAAATTATGAAACTCTTTAAACACATACAAATATAGGAAAATGGAACTTTTTCCCAGTGAATCTGCTGGAGTAAATCATGTTCCTGGTAGCTGTGATTGATGAATTATTTATGATGCATTCTACTACTTAGAAGTGTCCTTTAAAGTAAATTGATGTTCACCTGAAATACAATTATGCTAAGACAGAGAGAGCAATCAATCTTATCTGTTCTTACTACGCTTTTCATTTTGAAATTTAAATAAACTACATCTGGGATCAGGTCATATTTTAGTCATATAATTCTATCTTTACCCAAAATAAACTGGGAGATAAAATACAAAGCAAGAGTTAAATATGTTATGACAAACTACACATACTTAATGCAACAAAGAAAAATATATAAATTTTTTTGAGGAATCATTTTCTGTTGAAAATATTTTTGCACATTTGTTTCAGCAGGGGTTGAAATTTACTTTAATCAGCTCCTTCCATTAGGGACACCTTCAGAATAGCTGAATCCATTGAACTTACTTGCCGAGTGCTAAAGGCACTATTCTGATCACATAGTTGGGAAAACCTTTCTTTCTCAAGGAGTGCCCTCCATGAATATCAACTATCTGGAGGAATGTCCTTCCTTATCCCTACTCCTTTGTTTTTCCCCATTGAAGTTGTAGCATGACAGTTTCAGAAAATATCTAAGCTTTCATAAGGGCAGCACAAATTGAATTTGATTTCCTGGCAGCAAGTTGATGTGAAATCATTTTCTGTATACAATTTTTATTGTTTTTTTTTCCATCTGTGTGTATGGATTTGCTCAGCAGATTGAATAACTATAGTTATATTATTTGGAAAGGATTATTGTTTTGCAACATTTTCCCTCATCCTGTCGTACTTCCTATGGTATGTAGAATATATCATTTTTAATGCATCCTTTTCCTCTGCTCCAGTCTGTTCAGTTGTGTCTGAAACAGTTAGAATATACCCTCCAACTGCCATTAAACTTCCATTTGAAGCTTGTATTAATGTGTGCCTTTATGCTTTGATACTTGATTTGGTTAATTTTCAACTGAGGGACTCTATGTTTGTCAACATTGCATTTCATTTGCCTTGTGACATCTCATTGATCAGATAGATCTGTATCCTTCAGTACTTTGCTTGCAGCTTTATTTATACTCATCACTCAAACTGATTTAGTGTATCATCAGCAGTTTGGATTAGTTTACAGTAGATCCCTATGTCTAGGTGATAAATTATCATCTCTTGTGCATGAAGATATATGGAGTACATTTTGGAGATGACCTCCTGAACAGACACTTCATGTCATAGTGCTGAGTGGTCACAGAGTTGATATTAATATGCTTCCCGTCCACAAGGCCCTGGGGAATCTTGGTTTACAAGTTGTTGAAAGAGCTAATCTGGGTTGTCAGCACTTACCTCTGCTGGAAAATCTATTAATTGTTTCTACATTAGCCATGGTTATTTCTGTGTTGCCAAATGGAAGTTTATTATTTGCAAACAGACTCAGGATTGGATACTTATAGGAATAGGGAATCCCAAACTGCAAATAGTGTGTGTTTCATATATTTTTTTCTTCCTCCTTTTTCACATTTATTTTCTTCCTTCTTTCCTTTTTTCCCTTCTTCACCCTCCTCCTCCTCCTCTCCCTCTTCCTCCTCCTCCTCTTCCTCTTCCTCTTGCTCCTCCTCCTCCTTCACCTCCTCCTCCTTCACCTCCTCTTCCTCCTCCTCCTGTGCTCAGACATTAGCAAATACAAATATACAAAAAAATATACAAATAATGTCATGGCAGTTTTTTTCTGGATGAATTTTCCACCTAAAATTATTGTTGTCCTGAAATTTTATGTATCTTTATAACCCATCATAAGCTTGTTTGGGAACCAGGCAAATATTGTTTACAAATACATATATCATACATATAAAAGAGGGAGGAAGTAGGTTTCTGGGCTAGCTTATATATTCATGCCTTATTTATAAAATATCTGAATATAGATTCAACTCTATTTCATATTTTTATGTACTTTGTATGCAGTATATATTTTAAATTTCAAGTCAATCATATATTCCTCAGAACACAGGAACCCTAGAGAATTTTTGAGAATGCTTGTTTCTAATCATCATATAACACACTGGATAAGCTATTAGAAACCCTAGAGAATAATTCCAAATGAAGAATCACAACTTTCCTTGCACTGGGGTTCTCAACACATTTTTGTTTAGTTATTACTTAAATGGTTCAGTCTTGCATGTTTTCTTAAAAAACAAATTATCCCAAAACTTATTTTTTGTAAATACAATATATATACATACATCAAAATTAATTCTTGATACCACAAATAAATTTGCTTCAGGTTTAATATTTAAATTGTGGAACTTGGAATGAGTTGAACTTGAACCCTTCTGTGGTTGATTGTGTGTGCCACTCATAAATAATGTATTTTTAAAACATAAAAGTAATTGTATTTTATCAAACTCTACATATCTACTGTCTGCATAATCTATTTTACTAAATAATAGCAGACATATTTTGGGAACCTTGAGGCAATAGAATAATTGGGGAAAATAATTCTCCTTTCTACTTCTAATTAATGCTGGGCCTTCCACAAGCCACTAAATCTCTCTTGGCCTCTTGCTTGATGGTTATAAAATGCAAGACTAAGACTCCAGGAATCTTGCCATCTTTCCATTCTCAGAATTTATTTAATGTGTTTACTAGTTAGACAATTTGGGTTTGATATCTTTAATTTGGGATTGTTTTTTAATTTGATGAGAAAAATTATAAACTAGATGAGCAAGAGTAAGTGATTCCCTGTTCTTGAATCTTTAAGGAACCATCTGAATATTAAGACTGTATGGGCTTCAATGTATGCAGTAGTCAAATAAGACCAGGATTTGTTGTCACAAAGAGTTTTTGCTAGTAATATGATTCATTATGTCAGTGTTAGGAAATGACTTGGAATATTAATTTATTTTCAAATTGGTCTCTAATACTGTTTTAGTCAGCTTTTTTTGCTGCTGTGACTAAAAGACTCAACCAGAACAATTGTAGGGGAAGAAAGGTTGTTTTTTAGGGGCTCATGGTTTCAAAGGTCTCTGTCCATAAGTGGCTGGTTCCATTCCTTGGGGCTCAAGGTGAGGCAGGACATCATGGTGGAAGAGTGAGACAAAGGGAAGCAGCTTCTGATCTGGTGATCAGAAAGCAGAGAGAAACATCCCCACTTGCCAGATACAAATATATACCCCAAGGCCACACCCCAATGCCCCACCTCCTCCAGCCACATCCCGCCAGCCAGCCATCACTTACCACTCAATTAATCCCATTAGGTGATTAATTCACTGATTGGGTTAAGGTTCCTACAATCCAATCATTTCTTCTCTGAACTTTTCATGCATTGCCTCACACATGACCTTTTGAGGGACACCTCACCCCCAAACCATAACAAATACTTAAAATTTTTTTATGATTAAACTACAGTTGTCTCAGTCAACATTTACTTAAAGACTTTCTGATATTTATTGGCAATTTTTGGTGCATATGTTATGATTCCTTGTGATTCCTAAGGTGAGAATTCTGCTTACACTCTCCAAATCTGGAATTGACTCTACCGACACTAGGATGGTATTGACATGTACTGGTGGTTGGTCTTGAGGATAGTCATCATCTCCCTTGGTGAGTGTCATTCCAAGGGACAAGCAAGGAGAACTTCACTTTTTCAGTGACAAGAAGATCTGTTTTTGATATCAAGGGAGCCTTAGTGGAATTTAGACTTTAAAGGCCTGGGTTCATTTCTCATCGTCCTATGCTTTCCCAATGGATACCCTTTCACATAAAAGATCCAGAAAATCCAGGAAAATTACTTGAGCTGTCATTTTGCCACTCAGAATTTTAAATGTTAGTCCGTTTTTCAGATGCATTAATTCTAAATCTATAAGAGATTCAAGACTCTTACCATAGTCATAAAAGATTGCTAGTCCCTACCTATGCCTTCAACTGAGAATTTAAAGCACCAAGGTAATTAACTGTCTTCCTTTTGTAATTTCTAGAGTTCAGTCAGAAATTTCCAGTCTTCTCAAAGATTATGTTCTGCCATAAGCTTCTATTGAAATAGTCATCTATTTTCCCCAAAACTATTCTTCAGGTTAGGAAACTTTTGATGATAATTTAAGAAATGGTTTTGTCCCTGAAAACCCTGAATTACTAGGACCCTGTTATCTACTATCAATATTGTCCCCTTTACATCTAATTAAGATAGGCAGAGTTTTGTAAATAACCATTTCTAAAGGTCTGGAATCACTTCCAATATGTCATTCAGTAGCAAAATTGAAACCCAGTAGAAGGGAATTCAACATTGGCTATATAAATTTCTTAAAACTGGGGAAGAGTGGGTATGAGAAGCTTTCAGAAAATTAGGAAATTTGGGTATCACAGGAAGTAATACCCACATTCTTAACTACCTACAGTACACCTGGACCACTGGCAATGTCTTAACTGTCTTCTGCCAAGGCCAACGTCTCTGGACTCTGCTGCCTGAGCAATGAGGTCTCCTCCTTCTTTACCACCTTCCCTATCTCTTACGTATATTTTCATTTTATAGAACTTAAACTAGGACTTAACTAGCAACAAATTACAGGAGATATAGCTTCCAGGCTTCCAGCCCATCCAATGAATAAGAGTGAAGGGACTAGTGGGTGGATTGCTAATTTAAACACACTTAAGCTATAGATGTCCTTATTCTATTGATTAAACATTAGTTGCATTATTTTATAGGTTGCCATATGGAGATTTAAAAACGACTTAATCTTTGATTTGTCTCTTCCTCTGTTTATATTAAGACCATGTGATCCTTCTCTACCAGAATGTTTTCAACTCATTTTAATAGTTTTGTAACTATTAAGGTATGTGACGGGGGCTTGGGTTGTGGCTTAGCAGTACAGCGCTCGCCTAGGTTCAATCCTCAGGACCACATAAAAATAAATAAAATAAAGGTATTGTGTAGAGCTACAACTAAATTTTTTTTTAAAAAAGGTATGTGACAGGATAAATAAGGAAAATCCAACAAATGAGCATATTTTACTCGCTTCCTAACTGTAGATCAGTTGTTGATGCTCTATAATTTCTAGACTCCTCTTTGAATCAGTTGATTTAGTTATGTCAGGATGAATATGTACCAGGGATGCATCTAAAATTTTAAAAATTTCTTGTTATTACTGTAAAATAACAAGTTAGAGAAAAGATGGAGGGAGCTTACAATTGTGTATAATTGTTTTGCTTTTTGATTAACTTAAGAATTTCAGGCTTTGGTTTGCAGGGTCACAAATATGGACTGCTCATTCTACCTCCCCCATTTGCTGATCTTCCTGGAATATGGTAAGAATAGGCAGAAGATCTGAGCAGCAGTTTGTCTAAACTGCTTTTGATTTAGGACCATCTCTAGGTAACATATGGAAAGTAAGCTTACCTGTTTTCCCAGGCCAGGATTTTCTCTTAGCCATGATTTCAGTAAGTAATGATGACTAAGAAAACAACTGCATGATACATTACCTATAGGGACTTAAATAGAGTCAGTGAGAAATGCAATAAGCAGATCAGCAGTAACCAAAAACTCTCTTTCACACAAGCTCAAGTTTCACTTTTAAAATCAAATGTAATTCTTACCTTTAACACATCTTTTTTTGTCTGTGATATGATCATCTCCAGATTCCTTACTAGGTCATCTTCTAAGGACAAGCTAGTAAGACCACTTGGGACTCCATGTCTCTTTAGTATTTACAGTATTCTAAAGTGTTTTTTTTTTTTTTCATGATATTGCCACAGAACAAGTGGAGTTCTCTCTGATGGTACACTGGAGTGGAATACATGCAGTGTGACCTCATTTCTGTCCTCTCTTTTACTTGGAGAAACTCCAGTTTCTGACGTTGTTGAATTTTCTTTTCTGTACGGTACCTGGTGTATAAGGATGCTTCATTTTTGCCCTTCTTATTTTATTCTGTCTCTCTAGAAATTCTTGGTGATTTTACATATCCTCTTGAAATCTTTCTTGCTTCTGTAAGTAAGTGTTTCCTTTAAATTCCTCCTTCAATAAATACTGCCCACTTCTAGCATCTTTTGGCAAATTTTGCAATTTTCGATTTCTAAGAATCTTATTGTTTAGTGCAGATACATTATTTTACACCCATGTTTAACGATACTTATTGTTAAATATGCATGTGATCAATAAATTAGCCTAGATTTCTCTCTTTCATTCTTTCATTTTTAAGACAGATCTTCCTACATTTCCTAGGCTCATCTTCAACTTTTGAACTTAGCCTCTAGAGTAGCTGGGACTTCAGGGGTATACCACTATGCCTGGTTTTAGGAACTATGTCTTTTACCTTGTTTTATAATTTAGGTTATAGTCCTATGATTTTAATCCTGATTCTATCTAAGTGTTATAGGCTCATTTTAAAATTAGGTAATTCAGGTACTGCTTTTCAATAAATTTTTTTATTATATGACTTGGATCTTTCTTATTTATTCCTACTTTTTTGTAATCTCCTTAATTACCCTTTTTTCCCTCTGATTTTTCTGGAAATATAAAATAAAGCTATAATTATGAAGTCCTCCGATAACATTGATTGGTTCAGTAGCTATTAAAAATATAATTAGTACATAGTACTATTGCTTTTTCTTTTCAAATAAAACAATATTGTTTTAATGATTTGAACCTAGAAGTACCATTCTTCATATTGTTATGAGTCAACATCGGGGGAATTGAAATTATGATGAAATATCATTATTAAGCTTGCTGTAAATTCCAACCCTGAAATCCCTGTCAGAATGTGAGTCACCTTCCTGCTCAACCAGAGAGGGTAATTCAGCATCATCTAAAATATGGTTGAATAAAGAAAGATTTCTCTTAATTAGTATTTAACTGCTCTTTTCCATAAGGTAACCTACAACAAGATGTTTGGCTCCAATTATCAGGGTGGAAATTGCTTATGCAAATCGATGTAAGGCAATGAGGTGTGGATAAAAAGCAAAAAGGAAATATCATTACTATTGGTTTGTGCTCATAAAATTCTGATAGCCTGAAGGTAATGACAGGCACAAAGCCACAGGGATTATTATTAGCAGCAACATACTCCATAACTTGTGTTCCAGTGAGCTGTTATATGTTAACATGTGTACTCAGGTTTTTATTTGAAAACCTCAGTCTTGTGTTTGCAAGAGAGCTTTTGCTTCCTTGCATATAGGTTTTAAAATAAATTAAAATGAAATAATACAACAGTGTTTCAAAGGTAATTTATTTCTGAAGTGAGAGTGTTGTGCATTTAACAGGTGGTAACTGAATTGTGCTTAATCTGAAACTGTTGATCATAGGTAGTTTTGCTCAATTGACTCCATGTTTCTCTGAGAATGCTGTGCAGATTTAGATATGTTATAAGTAGAAAGAGGTTATCACTGAGTAATAATTTAGTGTAATCAATCAATACCCTATGGTAATATTTACCTTCTTATTTGTAGGCCTTCCAATTTTGCATTTATTAGTTAATCTTCACTTGCTAGTTAAGGACTAAAGATACATTATGCATTTTACCTAATCAAGTTGACAGGACAAAATTATGTTTTTCATCTTTTAATTTTAGAATTATCTGTGAAATTATTAGACACATGTAGTTGGATGGATGGATATATTTGTATATTGTATTTATGTGAATGCATCTGTTCTATAAATACACGTACCTGGATTTACCTATCTCAAACTGTCATTAATACTTTATAGACATTTATCATTTGGGTAGATTGCTAGTTCCTAAGTACAGTAAACTTCTTTAGAGGCATTCCTCTAGCCTGTGTAGCTACCCCATCAGCAGTTTTCTTCATTTTTAAATTTTATTTTTTCTCCTATGTTCTCTGTTTTGGAAAGTGCATATAATAGTCTAGGACCATCTATTTGGCAATGTTACAAGTTTTGATGCCAAAAAAAATCCTCAATTGGGAATATTTTATTCTTACTCATATTTTTATAATTGTTTAATGATACTATTATATAGTTTAATATTAGTAGCATGACATAGATGTACCATAATACTTAAAGTTATGTTCCTGTCTGTGAACATTTATGTTGCTTTCCAATTTTTTAAAGTGATACTCCAATAGGCATTAAATGATAAATTTTCCCCTTATATTTTGATGACCTTTTCAATACATTTCTTATTATCATTCTTTCCTTCAAAATGTTAAGTCAGTATCTAATGCTAGAATTAAAGTCTGAAAGTTCTCTTTTTATTATACCATAATCAAATGACTTTTGGTCTTATACATTTTCAAAATAAGTTTCTTACTAATTAAGAATGAAAAAGAGTATATCATTGCTATTTCAGTGTATATATTTTTATCACCAATAAGGCTGAAAAAAATTTATATATATTCTTTGTTACACTTCACTCTTTTTACTTATTCTCGTATAACATTTCTTACTGGTTTTCACTTATTTCAAAATTAAGGTCTTACTGTCTTTTACATAACATGTAAAAATAGTTATAAAATAAAAATAATGATCCATAATACCTTTATTATAAAAATCCCCTCATGATTTCTTATATCTAATAATATTTTATGAAAAGCTACATGTTAAAAAATAGTGCTTAAGAAGAATGTTGCAAAAACTTATTCTCAGTTACGTATTTGGAACCTGGCTTTAAAAAATGCAGATGCATTGAAACTTCCATTTCGGTTTCCAAACTGTATTTCAGTCTGTGGAAGAGAGCTCTCCAAGCTAGCATGACACAGGGAAATGGTGGTGTCCATTTATTATACTGAATCTGATTTTTCTTTTGCAATCTGTTTCCTATATTCACCTTTTTTTTTTTCCTGTTCAAGGTCTCTCCCTGTGGTTATTTGACAGATTTTTTTTTTCAATTCAGAAGCAGACTCCACTTAAAGTGTTAAAGTACTTTCTTAACTCTTTGCGTTAATAAACCAAGTCTAGGATTTCTCTCCTTGCACAAGCCTTGCTTAGTTTTATGTCTGCAGTCCATGTTGGTCACCTGTCAGACACATCCAGTCATTTCTGCACATCTTTATTAGCCACTTTCTCTAAGTCTCACGCTGTGATAAGTGCCAAGTATCCAGGGCATGCTGTATACAGGAAATAGATCCCCTGTTCTCATGAATCATATAATAGAATAGAGGAGACACAAAATAGGAAAAAAGTGTACGTATCTTTAATGTGATAAGTGCTAGGAAGGAAAAAATAGGATACTGTAAGACAGCATGATGGGTGTGTAGGTTGGAGCAGCTTTAGATGAGTTGTTAAGGGAATTGAGAAGACATGTAAACCAAGGACTAAAGGATAATAAAGGGGTTGGGTGGAAGGAGATTCCAGAAAGAGCGAAGAGTTTGTGAGAAGGACTGAAAAAAATTGAGCATGTGGACAAACAGGGAAAAGACAGATGAAGTACGAAAGGTGGGTGCAGCCAATTATGCAATGCCCAAGTAGACTGTGTTAAGTTTCCTCTTTGTTCTATGTGTGGTACGATGCTATTAAATATTTTTAGAATGGATATGACATGGTTTTATTTATATTTAAAATAGTTCTCAGTCTAATTGTGAAAATACACTGGGAATGAGGTAGCCAACATATCAAAAGAGGACTTGGGTTAAAAGTAAGGAAGATAAATTTCTTTATATTCAGATGAGATGTTATGGAGGTTTAAAATAGTAAGAAGATACACAGAGGAATAAATGGATTTGCAGTGGTTTTTGAAGATAGAATCTATAGATTGGTTAAAGTGTGTCATGTGAGAAGTGAAGAAGGGAAGGCAGTCAAGAATGGTTCTGAATTTCTGAGTTGAGGGCTTGGGAGCAAGTCCTGAAAGATGTGATGATTGAATGTTGATAGGAAGAGAGGGGCCTATGGTAAAGAACCAGATGAAATAGCCAGAGGTGGGCAAAATACCAAAGACCTCATCTGTCACTAGTGCCAAAAGAAAAGCTCCTTCCAAGAATAAGTTGGCCATCAGGGTTGAATGCAACCGTGAGGTGAAGCAGGATGAAGACTGAAAATTGTTTCTTCTGGCAGCGTGAAAACTTACTGGTTTCCAGTAAAACAGAAACATGGCAGACAAGCTAGAGTATGCAGAATAAAGTTTAATCAAATTTGTCAAAGAAGGATATCTGAGAAATGGGGTCTGGACTTATAGGGGAATAAGGGCGAAGGGTGATTTTTGTTTTTCAAGATGAGAGCTAGCTGTACTGGTTTTGGGGGTCAGAGAAAGCTTTAGGAGAAGATGGGTGTGATAATATTTGAGGAGTAAAAGGCGCCTCTAGAATATTGGTCCCTGGAAAGCTGAAAGGATTTGTCTTTAAGGGAAGACATATTTCTAGTAAATTTGAAAATCGGAAAATGAGGGAAGTCTTTTCTGATGACTTCTATTTTTTTCATTGTTTCTAGAGACAAGGTCAGTAGCTGAATGCAAATTGAGTGAGAGTGGGAAGTGGAGAGGTTTGCAGGTTAAAGACTGGGAGTGGCAGGAAGGGACTGCCTGAGAACTTTGAGTACCTATTTGAGTTTGATGATGATGAAATGAACTTTTAATAAAGCTGAGCTTCTCAGTTGCATGATATTCTGTTGTGATGCTTAGCTATATGAGTGCAGGTTTGGAGAAGACAAACGCTGGGATTCATTCAGGGCTAGGGTTTTTATGAAGACAGTTTAATCAAACAACTGGGCTACAAAAGAAATGAAGATATTTGCCAGAAATTGATTAAGATGAACTATGAAATATAAACTGGATAATCATGGAAATGAAGATGGAAATGATAGAAAAATATCTGCTGTTAATAATAACAGTACATAGTGTACTATACTAACAAAGTATTATGTATGATTTTAACACTGTGTAAAAGAATCTCTCATGCTTCTGAACTATGGGAAATGTAAACTGTCTTTATGAAGTTCCCTTCTGTCGTGCCCATTGATATGAGAGCATCCCCAGGAACTTTTCTGTCCAAAGCATAAGATAAAGAGTCCTTGGTCTCATCCACACTGATACACAATTTCATTTAAGGGCATTGATTAGTGGGAAAGAAGTAGAAATAGCACGTATTTCTTGAGTTTGATAATTATCTTTTCTAAGTCTTTCTGGTCACTTGAAGGTTAGTTTCTTTACTGCTTTATTGATGACTTGGGCAATTTTGTTTTGTGCTGATGAGACTAATTAATGTTTCTATTCCATGAGCATCAGTGGTTTTGTGAGTTCAGTAGAATTCTATGGAAAATAGGGTTTGAGACCCCACAACCTGAGGATCCATCCAAGACCCTTTTCTTTCCCAGAGTTGGAAAGAATTCTTCTAAGGTCACCCTTTCCCTCCCTTCCCTTTCTTTCCTCTTCTCTCCTTTCTTTTCTTGTTTTCTTCCAAGCACATTCTTCTTTCAGTTTAGGCCATATAATTTCCCTACTTGACCTTTAGAATACTCTGTCTTTTCTTGGAGAGAAGATTGAAGAAAAATATGTTGACTCTAGACCTTTTTTTTTTCTTCCATTGAGCATGCTATTAAAATAACCAAAGTTTCTTTGATTCTTTGTGTGACAAGAATTTTTTAAGTGTTTTATTTGTTGTATGGCATCTTCTGTGCATTCTCTTATTAGGTACTATATTATCTACATTTTACAGCTGAAGAAATTAAGATTTAGAAACAATTGCTACTTTCCTCAAGATCACATGATTGGTAAGGATCAGCCCGGATTCTTACCTTGTTCTTTTTAATATATATACCGTTTTTACTAAGCTAAATTACAGTTCCTTCTCAACTGGTCACCAGGACCAGGACAGAGAGAGAAAGGAGGTGGGAGAGGGGAATTCTATGTACATATTTATAAGCAGTGGGCATCTTGATTTACACAAGGCAGTGCATTTTTACCAGCCAGAATAGAATTTATCTATTTTATGAGCTTATAGTGGTCAAAGTCCTTTATCAGGGCATTTGGAAAAAAGCAATTCACAAACTTCAGTTTTATCAATAGATTCATTTTATGTCTCAGTAATATTTCAGGCTTGCAGGAAAAGTGAGAGGTTGGGATATTTTAGTACCCTGAAACACCCCTATAGACTATTATATCCACCCTATTTTGCTGACAGGTGTGGGACCTTGTCAGGTTGTTCTACAGTGAAGTACAAATCTAGTAGTGGCAATATTATAACTCTGGTTACGTGCCTACATGTTGAGGAATTGGTGGCTTGATCTATAATTACTACATAAGAAATATTTTAAAACAAAACTGATGTGAGGATATGCCATTGTCTATAATTTAAAACAAACATGCCAAAAAATGTTTTATAGGCTGGCAGATTGTTTTGACTTAAAATTTTCTGATTTTCTGCTATATTTAGCAACTTCTTATGAAAGTATACTGATTTTTACAAAATTTATATTCATTAAGGGGGGTAATGGATTTTTAAAACATGTAAAATGCCTTTTTGTGCTTAGAGAAATATCTGAATACTCCCATATCTAATCAAACCATTTCTGAAGGTGAATTTAGGGTAAACATACTTTTTAAAGTCAGAATCAGAATGGCATACAAACAATGATAATTGCATTTTCAACTGTTGTTCTTAGATTTCTTCAAATAGGTTTCTTTCTCAACTGTCATCTTGTCCCTGCCTCTTTCTCTTTCTCTCAACTGTTTCTGGTGGCTTGAAATTGTAGTACCCTAAAAGTTTGGTAATGGTTGTTTGCTATTATATTGGATTTTCTTCTTAAAAACTTACTGTAATAACAAAGAAAGGTTGAAATTATAATTTGTACCTTCTTCTCTTTGATTCTCTAACAGAATTAAAGTTTGAAGATTCCTTTTATTCTCTTAGAAGGCTTTCTCAATATTTTGCTGTTCATTTCTAATTATCTCCTAATTTCCTGCTGGTTTTGAAAATAATCAAAATAACTATCTTGGTGTACAGTCTAGCCTTCTTTGTTTTAGTTTGTCATCCATAACTGTTTTGGTCACTTTGCTTTTGTTATCTCTAAGTCGAGTCTGAAGTGCATGGGCCAGACTTCAGATGGCTGTCTGATATAACTCTTGTATGATGTTGCCGTGATCTGGCATTTTAAATCTACTTTTTATTTTTTTGATTGTTGTTTATGCATCCCTTTAATATCACCTTACTCTAAGAATGCATGTATTTACAAATATTTAGGTCTTTTTCCACTTCAAAAGCCCCTGTTTTATAAGTCTAAGACAAAAGTTTTATATAGTTTTAATCTTATTGGTTTGTAATACTATTTGTACCCCTAAATATGGAACTTTCTGTATTTCATTTCAGTTTTAACCCTATTTATCTAATTTTCTTACCTCTCTTTGTTTTTTTTTTTCAATTTAAATATACATCTGCTTTAGTTACTTTTTCATCTCTGGACAGTTTTGGAGGAGGAAAAGTTTATTTGGAGCTCATAGTTTCAGAGGTCTCAGTCTATAGACAGCTTACTCCATAGCTCTGGCCCAAGGGGAAGCAGAACATCATGGCAGATGGGTGTGGCAGAGGACTGCAGTTCAGGACATGGCAACAAGGAATCAGAGGGAGAGAGCTCTGTTCACCAGGGACAAAATATGTACCCCAAAGGCACATCCCCACTGACCTACCTTTTCTAGCCACACCCTCCCTACCTGTTTACAGTTACCACCTAGTTAATCCCCATCAATGGATTAATGCACTGATTAGTTAAAGCTCTCATAACCAAACCATTTCACCTCTAACCTTTTTTTGCATTGTCTCACACATGAGCTTTCGAGAGGACACCTCACATCTAAACCATAACAACCTCTCATAAGCCCCATACCTACTGTTTCTACATAACGAAAGCCTAGTAGTTTTACTAAATAGAACTTTGTGTCTTTGATTTTTATTTTGTATGAGGCATAAGGGATAGTTTCTACTTTCCTTTCTATGGATCATCAAGATCATTTTCAGCTGTCTTGATTGTTTATATCACCCATTGGTTTTATATCTGTCAGAATTTGGGGTTGCAAGCAACAGAAGCAAACTCTAGCTGAGTTAAGCAGAAAGGAATTTTTTGGAGGGATATAGGTAATCCATAGAATCCCTGGGAAAGCTGGAGAATTAAGATTACACAACAGATGGTACAAGACTTGAATCAAGAAAGCCAGTCAGGATTGGTGTGCCACAGTAGTGGCTGGTTCCATTATTGCCATTAGTGTAGCCATCATTGTATTACTGGGAATAATCTTTCAGGTTTTCTGACTTTCTGCATTACTTCTTTAGAATTCATTGTCCTAGGAGGAAGCGTCCTCTTGTCTGAGGCCAGCGTACACACCCATTCTTTGCTGCCAGGAAAAGTGGAGAGGGAGTATTTACTATTTTGTTCCTTCCATTGTAATGGTGGGAAGTAGAGTCCTTGCCTTCCTCCCACATCCCACAGTGAGTTATTGCTCAAATATAAAAAAAAGAGTTTAAATGCTGGAAAGCCAAAAAATGACAAACACTCACTACAAATCTTTGGAGGTATAATTATTCTTGATAGAAAGCAACAATATTTCAAACCTTTGCTTCAGCCTTCATGTCACATAGTCAGAAAAAAATCAGTGCTTGAATTTACCTGGCATTTTCCAGACTAGTGGTATGAGTAGAGGGCAACCTGCTTCCCAGCATCAATGGGGCCCAGACTCCTGTCCCCAGTATCATTGGAGAAACCTGCTGTGGCCTACCTAGAGCTAGTCTCCCCTCCTTTGTATTAGCTGAATTTCTAATTTCTAATCATTAGCTCATTAGAAATCTAATTTTTTCCAAGTTCTTACCCTCTTTGGAATAGCCATATGCTTCAGAGGACTATGTCTTCCCTTGAGTATAGCCCAAAGCAACACTCTCTTAAGCTGCAGTAACAGGTTTTTGCTGAAGCACTTGATGCATTTTTGACAAATGAAAATTGTAGGGGATGAGTTCACAGAAGGTTTTAAGGGGAAATTTTCCTGATAATTGGAAAGAAATTATCACAAAGAAATTATGTGTTTTTCTTCTGTACAAGTCATGTTTGAATGTGATGCTTGGGATTGCTGCTACCATCTAGCCACAAATCTGAGGATGAAGTTAAAACATATATAAAGTTGGGATCAAAATAATTCTAAAGGAGAGTGAGTGACTTCATCTCTGTCCTACTCATTATAATAGAAAAGAATAAATTTTGCTTATTTATTTATTCATTAATTTGTTTTGATAATAGGGATTGAACTCAGAGGTGCTTAACCACTGAGCCACATCCCCAACCCTTTTTTATTTTTTATTTTGAGATAGGGTCTTGCTGAATTGCTGAGGCTGGCCTCAAACTTACAATCTTTCTTCTTCAGTCTCCCAAGTTGCTGGGATTACAGGCATACACAACACACTCATCCAATATTGCTATTTAAATGTCAGTCTCTTCTGGATACTTTTGCTACTTGCAGCTAAATACTTTAAATCAGTCTATACTATTTTATGGAATCTTCCATCCATGTCCCAAGAAATAAGCCATCTAAGTGATTACATGAGTCCTAGCATGTTGGAGGACTCATTAAAAGGAGAGTAAGTACTCTATAATTATTTCCATGTAAATTTTAAAAGATAATAGTGCTTTACTTCCTTAGCTCACTCTCTTTACTTTCCCCCTTGTAGGCTCAAACAGCAACTACTTTATTTCAACTCTCACTGGCACTGCACGCGCACTTTTCCACCAATGCCACCCATGCTGCCCTTCCAGAAACCCCCCACACCGGAAATCCCTCCTCTGGCACTCCCCCATACAATGGGAACTCTTGGGGAATCCCCGCGAGAACTCCAAAGTAGCTCGAGAACTCCAAAGTAGCGGGTGCCTAAGGCAGCAAGAGCTGCCCCATTGCCCAACAGTAAAGGTCAAATATACAATACAATCAATCCAGCATCACAGCAATTATATATAGCTTAACTCAAATCATCATCTCAATGGTTCGCTGGCATCACCTTTCAAACATTCCCTCTGGCAAATGCCAGGCTTCATTCTGACTGGCCTGGCTCTCAACATCACATGGTACTAAAAAGGAGGCAAATACTAATGTTCATATGTGCTGTGTTCTTTATTATTATTAATTATATTTTTTATTCTGCCACTTAGTTTTCTAGCCTGTAGCCAGAAATAATTAAAAAGATTATATCTGTTAATGTCTATAGAGTACTTGTGATGTACTAGGCACTCTTCATTTTTGTATCACTGTATATGTGTGTTAGAGGTGTGTATATACATGTGTGTTTATACACACACATATAATTATTTAATTCTCAAACTTTATGTAATAATACTTTTGTTACCTCCATCATATAAATGTGAAAACAAGCACATAGAACTTAAGCAATTTACCAAAGTTCATATAGCTGGACCAAAGATTATATAGCTACTGAGTGTTGGCCCTTGGATTTCAATCAACAGTTACATTTCTATTCCTGCAGTTTAAACCAATGTTTAAATACCTATTTTCATAGATAGATGCACTGAAATACTCTTGGTTAATATGTTTTTAATTTTTAATCAATCTGTGTTATATGTTACATCCCTTAAGAACATTGTAGCGGTCATCTTTGTCTTATCCTTTTGACAAATCTACTATTTCTGAAATACGTAGTATAGGGAACCTTAAATTATTTTTAAATTGATCTTAAAACATTCTTTTTATATCATGTGTCAACTCTACTGCTGATTGATTTTCATACACACAAATGTAAACGTAGATTTTTATTTCAGTTTCACATGCCCAAGAATTTCCATATACATTGACTAATAGGGTTGAAAGAAACTTAAAATCTTTTTCTTCATCACATACAAATGTTTGAATTCATCTTACCAAGTGGTAGTTGTACAAAGATTTCTACGGCTTCAATCACGGAACTCTTCCCTCACAAATCTCATCTCAATATTTGCAGTCATTCTTAATAAATCTCACCACTATTTCCTCAGCACCTGGAATCTGCCTTATACTTGCTATGTACTCCATATGGTTTTTGAAATGAATTAATGAATTAATGATTGATTATTGAAAATATACTCACTATTCTTTATTTTGTAATTTTTCAAAGATACAACAAAATTTTCTTAATTCAAGATATGAGTGTATTTGTGTAAGAGAAAGATAAGCATAATTAAGGAAATTCTGGTTTTGTTGTTTGTTTTGAAAAAAGTTGACATGTGTCAAATTTTAATAACATCTGAATATTAAGGCTTCTGGAAATCCAAGAAGACATGCTACCTTTTCTGAGTACTGACACAACAAATTAGGAGTTGCTTCTTAAGCCTGGATACTGACATGTTAGCTGCTTGAAATAGAAATGTGAAACTTGTTCTGAACTGGGGAGGAAACTAAGAACTCAAGCTGATGGTTCACACTAGGACAAGGTCAACTGAAATCATTGAATTGGATATTGGATATTGAACCCAGTAGTATTCCTCCATTTCCTTCTTGCATTAGCCTTAGGGGCACTCTTCATACATAGAACCAACTGTAAATTATTTTAATTTTAATACTTTTTATTAGGGCATCACTAACATAAAATGTTAATTTATATTTCTTGAGTTTCATTGTTCTTAAATTCATTCAAGTGCTAAAAAATTATAAAGAATAATTTTCAAAGTTAAATCCAAAACAATTTATTTAAATTCTGGTTCCTGGGTTTATGTGGAAAAAGCATCATATGGCATGCTGAGAGCCAAATTGGGATTCAGATTGGTTATAAAAGGCTGTGTTTTTTAGCAGTTATTCATAACACCTGATGACGATGGTGGATTTGTGGTTGCTATGTTGGGATTGGACATTGAATCTCTAGGCTTCCGATTAAGTGGGAGTCACCATTTGCTGTGCTGTGAATTGCCAACAAAAGCAGAATCTGTCACAGGTGCTCCAATTTGTATTTCAGAAAATTTGCTTCTCTAATTATCTCCAAAATACTCCACTCTATAGAGTACTGAAAGGAGTCAGCATTTTTTTTCCAAGTTTCAGTACTTTGATGTAAATTAGAATTTTTGTGAACTACCTACATGTTGTAGAGAAAATAGAATTTCAAATGGAGGAGGAGGACTTTAGCTGTACAAAATAAAACACTATTTTCATTTTTCCACTTTGAAATCAGGAAAAAAAATCATAAAAATATAATGCCAAGTAGCCATAGCTGAATAACACATTGATAATGAGACAAACTACACTTCTTTGAAGGAAGGCAGGCATGAATCAGAAAGTGTGTAGGTTTAGCCACTAATGGTTGAAAATGAGAAATGAGAAGTCCTAAGCCTAAAAATATTAAATAAACTTAGGAATAACTTTCTTATTAGATATTAATGTGTGTCTCAAACTCATGGAAATAAATATTTATCATTTTTGTAATAGACTGCCTCTCTTTTTTAGAGAGACAGGGGAATTGTAGAGAATATACCCTTTTGGCAAATAATCCCTCTTAACATCAGCATACATTAGCTAGGGATTTTTTCCCCATTAAAATACTTCCTTTTCAACAATTCAGCATAAAAACTTGATGGGACAGTTTGTCCTTATTTCATTGCAGAAACTGCTTCTTCAAAATTGGCTGAGGTTGACCAGCTCAATTAAAAAATCTTTGATCCTGGAAATCCATAAGAAGTGATTACATCTATGAAAATCTTTTTTTTTTTTTTTTTTTGGTGGTGCTGGGGATCCAACTGAGGGCCTTGTGCATGCGAGACAAGCTATATCCCCAGCCCTGAAAATCATTTTTAAGAGATGAATATTGTTGGGTGATTTAATTAGGAAATATGTTATAATGAAATCTTTTTGGAATATTTTAAAACAGATTCTTCATTTTTTTGCATGTCTTTCTCTTTGTATTAATGTAATTTCAAAATAGAGAAATGGTTAATTGAACTGAGAAATAAATGTGTTTACTGGTAATTGCTTAGCCTTTGAATTGTAATTACAATTTTATATTCTTATAGGATTATTTAACCATTCATAAGTATGGCAATGCAGCGAGAAATGATCTCTGGAATACATTATCAGAGGTAAAGTATAGGAAGTTCAAATATCAAAATGTCTACTTGAACATTTGAATTGAGTATATAAGCCATTATTAACTTTTATTGACACTGACAGTTTGTCTTTACTTTTTTATTTCCATTTTCTTCATATTGCTTCCTGTTTTAGTTTGATATATTATAATGATCAATGGTTCAAAATTATTTAAAGTACAAGAAGTGATAAAGATACCTTGCCTATTTTCAATATGACAATATTTCTGAAATGTGACTCTAATATAATATCAGAGATTCATGTTAAAGACATCCTGAAGTTTCAAATATATTTTTTCTATGTGATTGTAGACATTTGAAGGATAGAAAATGATGCTACAAATACTTTCTTTAACAATAAAGTATATTTTATTTTCTGATGTGTATAGACTTTAATGTTAATACAACTTTCATGCATGTACATATATACATATATAGAAAGCATAATTTATGGTAAGATTAATTTTACGTGTCTTATATTAATGTCACTGAATTTAAATGTCTTCATATTTAGGAAAATTAATTAAAAGGTAAAAATTAAAATGGCTTAATGTTAATTATGTTTATAATTCATGTTTATGAAACTAATTTATTCAATTTTGGTTGTAAAGGCTTTGAAAAGGAATGGAAAATATGTAAATATACAAGAAGTAATGGATCAGTGGACACTCCAGATGGGTTATCCTGTTATCACCATCTTGGGAAATACAACAGCAGAAAATAGAATAATAATTACCCAACAACATTTTATTTATGATATCAGTGCTAAAACTAAATCACTTGAACGCCAAAATAACAGGTAGATCACTCTATTTTTACATGAAAAAATGCTTTTATTTTTATATTTCACATTGCTCTTTTAATAATTTAAAAAGCATTGATAATACATTCTGAAATATTATAAGTAAAATATAATTTTAATTTATTTCTTTATGCATGTTATTTCATTTTGATTCTTTTTACTTCCATTTTATGGATATTTTAACCCTCAATATGACAACATTATTTATTTCAGAAAATGGAATTTTTAATTATAAATGATGATATAAAAATTAAGATGTGATTTTTTACTTTTCTTCCTGAATATTTCTTGAATTAAATACAAGAAAGGTGTGTTGCAATGAATTTTGAGAAAACCATGAGATTTATAAGACAAATGAAAAAGGAAACTAACAATCCAGAAAAAAAAAACAATTAAAGCAAATGAAAATCTAAATAATGTCTGAGTCAAAGGAACTTAAAATAGAATACCTAAAATGATCTAAATATGAATGACGCTCCATATAAAAAAAAGTTCTCTTTCCTTCACTTTTAGTGTTTGAAACCACTAAACTGACAACATACATGGATTGATTTGTTGTTATTTTACCTTTCTTTTGAAACTCTAACTTAATACCTGATAATTCATCGTGTAGGATTGTTTTCTTTTTTACCTTATGTTTTTTATTTTGTGTCTCATTTTAAAGGCTGAGTCAATGAATGATAGTAGAACTGTATTAGTCAGTTTCAGTTTTTTCTAAGGTGCCCTGGGTTAGGTTAACCATGTGCTGTCTCCCATTACCTTGGAAAATTAGGAGTCTGACTTCATCAACCACCAGTATCAGAGACCAGGAGCAGAGTTTACTTTGTTATCTCTAAGAGGAGTGGAAATCGTTCCTAAGTTAGCTACCTCCAATTCTGGATATTCAGAGAAGTGATTGAAAAATTCATTAATATTTTCTGGTGACCACATTTGGAATATGATTTAGGACAGCAGCTTCTTAAACCTTCTCAATATACACACATACACTTCGAGGCACTGCCCTCTGCCTCCCCACTCTCTGTTCTCCTGTAATCCCACATCACCCTGCTGAACTGTCAGTGCTGTCTGGGTCTGCCCATCAAGGCTGCTCTCCCCAGCTCAGATTCCCCACAGCTGCCAAGTGCTACTTCTAATCCTTCACCATCTGGCCCCAGGCTAAACATGCTTTAGCATCAACCCTGGTCTCGCCAGGAAGTACGTAAAAACTACTTGACTGTGGCAAAGCTGGAGATACTCAGGCCAGGCCTTCAAGGATGCTGAGTCTGACACAGCATCACTGATGCAGAAAAACATAAAAGACACATAGATGACAGCAAAAAAATTTGAACAAAAATACTTTGTGAACCTATAATATACATCAGTATATCAGCTGTGAGTCTGGGAAAAGTTTTTCCCAGGCTGTATATGTAGTATCTAGAGCTTCACATTGGCAGTTTTAAAATCATATGGATTATTTTGAACTCTGAGAAATTGGCATAGAAAGTATTAAGAAAATGATCATACAGGGCATCTTATTAGTCTCAAAAATGAGTTTATATATTATGAAATAATAGAGCTTGTAGTGGCAAATGTAGTATTCCAATTTTACATTATTGATCTTTAATTCACTGTGACATTCTGGTCAAAGCTTCAATAATAATTCTGTCTGGCTTTTGTACATAGCTTTCCTAGGTCTTTATACACGATGCACACAGTTGATGCAATAAAACCTATACCTATCTATGCCAGAAATTTTTTAAATTATGGATGTTTTCTGAACCAGGAGAGTCAGTTTTTTTTTTCATTTTTTTAGAGGATACCAGAACATAAGCATGACATGCATAGAACATTTTAATGTGTTCAGTAATTATATTTTTCATACATGACAATTGTATTGCAGCAGAGAAAGGAAAGATCTTTAACCAGTAACTGCACAAAGTTAATGAATATCTAACAGAGTGTAAAAATGTAATAGAATGTGGTACTTGGGAAGTGGTGAATTGGTGAAGCCTTTTTCTTTATAAAGTTACTTCCCTATAGTGTTATGTAACGTTTCCTTAACCACAGAGGAGCTTCTAAGAGTTTTGTGTTATAGAGAATTCTATTTACCTGCATGTTTACATTTCCCATGTCTTACTGGCCTGATAGTAACAATCTCTAGTTTTTCATAAGCTTTACACTAATCCTTCATTAATGTTGATACTATTTTTTAAAAGGTTCCTGACTCAGCTAAAATATATGCCCATTCTTTTCTACTTTAATGTAATCCTTAAAATTAAAGTTGCTTTTTATAAAAATGTAAACTGATAATGAAGACAGTTAATCCCTGGAACTATTAAAGAAAATAAATGGTTTTAGGGTCTTCTGAAATTAATTTTTAAGGTTTTTAATGGTTAAATGAAATAAATAAAATTTGAATTAAACTAAAGAGGCAAAAACACAATCCATTCTCACAATATCTTTTTTCTAGTCTCTTTTTAAGCTAACCCACTGAAGACTGATTTCTTTAGAGCATACCATACAGGGCCCTTTACTCAATATTGTTGAGTGTCCTCTAGTCTTTTAGCAAAACAACAAAACAAAACAAAACAAAACAAATCCCACCATGATTATTATGACTTCTTTGCTTTTAAAATGAAATTTATAAAATGACTAAATATGTTTTGTTTAAAAAGCTATGAAGAATAACAGGATGTCAACATGTCCAACAATTTTGAAATGAATACAAAATTTCAGATCTGCCTGGTAACTTGTAACAATTTATCTTTGTCACTTGTATAGATTTTGTGTAGGGTACAAAAACTTCCTTAGAGAAAACATAAACGTCTATTTTAAGAATTTTACAAAATATCCCAACTTTGTGTTCTAAAATCTTATAATAGGTAACTTTTTTTATATCACAGCAGCTGTGCGATAGTGTCTGCTTATTTAAGTAATTTTCTCTATGCATATGATATGACTGTAAGAATCATGCAAGTATTTATATGAATCTCATTTTCTTGTACCTTAGAGACTTTTTTGAAAATTTATATTGAAACATCTCAGTTTTTATCATGATCTCTGGCTATTTAGAAGAATACAGTTCAAATACAAGTATTAGGGGCACACAGTGCTTCACAAACATTTTTGGATCATGCTACAAAAAGACATATTTTCCCTTAATGATTTTTTAATTCTCCTAATTTTTTTATATTCCTTGCTCTTTAACTAATACTTATCTGACTTCACATTTTGCTTGACCCAATTCAATGTGGAAGATGCATACAAAAATGTGAAGTTCATAAAGAACATTTTTTTTTGAGAGAGAATCTTTTTTGTAGATGGTCACAACACAATGCCTTTATTTTTATGTGGTGCTGAGAATCCAACCTGGGTCCCACCCATGCTAAACAAGTGCTCTACCACTGAGCCATAATCCCAGCCCAAGAGCATTTTTGTCTTACTTATAGGTTAATCTGGCCTTTTTTATTTTCCTTTAATCTAAGTCAATTCAATCATATTAACACATTCAACAGTGATTTATAAAACAACTCCTCTTTCATAGCTTTTCTCAATGACCCTGTAGTTTAACTTGAGAATTAGACTCAAACTGGAGACATTGTTGTCTAATTATTACAATTAATCAAAAGAGATTCATTATCTTTAAAGAATAGCTATTAAAGAAATATATCAGTTTTTTGTATCTTTATTCCAATAAATCTATCATTAAATATTTGTAAGATATTTTTAGTTCTTTGTTGGAAGTGTGAAAGTATTTATTAAAGAACTTACATGGGTAATTTCTCACTAAGTTTTTACTATCTAAAGAATGACTACCATAAAGTACTTCCTGACCAATCATGGGGAGTCCATTGTAGTATAGCATAGTGTCTCTGAATAGTTGACACTCAAAAATATTTCTGTAATTAAGTATAATATATAGTTTTATAATTTAGAATCTTAAATGTGTTTTTTTAACTTTCAATAGTGGAGATAACAGTTGATATACAATTATGAATTTCTTCCAGTCTTCTATTCAGACTCTTTTGTACCACAGAACTCTTTTTATAATGAGTGGATACCCCTGTTGCTAATGGTGCAGTGGAGAAATCAATATAATCAAGCTGTATTTCAAGGAAGAAAGCTAAGTCTAGTCATTGGGCTTATTGTAAAACCATCCAGCAAATCTCTGGGTGCTCTTTGAGATTAAATTGATATTAATTCATGTACAAGCCTAGATATCAATTTTACCCTATAAAAAGGTAAATGTAAAAAAATGCTTATTTTTAATAGTTGAGATTCATGAGTGACCCTGCATATTTATAGATGCTTTGACACATCAATTTGGAAATTTCATTTCAGGAAACAGAGTATTAAGTATGTCCCACAGTGTTTTTGGTATTGATCTGGATTTTGGGGAAATCCAATTAATTTTGTTCTTCCTTTATTCTTTAGATGTGTCATATTATTCTCTCTCTAAATATATGTTAGTAGTGTTACCAGAATTGTTAGATAATAACTAAGGAAAATTTTAAAGTGTAAATGATGAAACCACTGCAATTTATATTAATCTAATATAGAAAAAGTGGAAAGGGTTTATTTTTAGATTTTAATCAATATATAATGTGGTTCAGATTTTTGGAATATAGTTACTTTTATTTTTAAAATGCAAATCTGTTTTTTTTTCTGCAAAATAAAGTATTTTTTGGCAGTTCTTTTGCACTGAAACCAAAACTTTTTAAAGTCAAGTCTTCTTAATGGCATGTAATAATAAACCCATCTTTTTGACTTATTTTTGTCTTTCTAACTGGGATTTATATACTTATTTACTTGTTTGTTTTTACTGAAGAGAGTAATAAAATTATATATAAGGTAGATAGAAAATGTTGTTTATTTTTGTTTGGATGTAGATATTTTATTCTTAAAGCTTCTCTTTTATTTTTCAGTTACCTGTGGCAGATTCCATTAACTATTGTAGTAGGAAATAGAAGCCATGTGTCTTCAGAAGCAATTATTTGGGTGTCTAACAAATCAGGTAAAATATATATTGTCCCCTGAGGAACTCTTTGGTTTCAGATAATTGTTTGGCAACTTAACCTCTAGTTTTAGCTGTTATAAAATGTGAATAAAAATAAATTATATTGAGAAAGTAATGTTAATCACTTCTAAAAAATTAGGTATAATATAGAATAATAGTCTAATTTCAAGCTTCCTGGGTAATTTTATATTTGTTTCTTTTATGGTAAAGAGAAAATTTTAAAATAAGTATCTGTAGAATTAATATTATCTGTTTTAGGCTGTGTAATTTTGTAATTCCAAGTGTAATTAAAATATAATCATAACTCCCAGTAGAACATTATTTCAAATACTAAAATGTAGGCCTAATTTTTAATCCCATTTTCCTGCTACCTTTTAGTTACCAGACTGTCTCTTTAAGGGACCAGAAAGGCAATATTCTCCATGGAATTAGATAATTATAGGGCCAGGAGAGAGGGGCTTTTACATGGCATCTAGCCATCTCCTAGGTTGGGTCAAACCTCAAGGAGCATTGAGAGATGAGATTCTATTCTCTTTCTAAATATCTTCAAATAAGATAGTGATCTATTTCAATTCACTGTCAGAAACCTATTTCTCGAATCCAATCTATATCCTTCAAGCTAGAGTGTGAACCAGGTCCCTTTTATTTCTGTTTTCCATTGAGTTAGAGAAAAAGTCAATTATCATCTTTTATGTAACATTTCATTTAGATTTAGATGGTCAAGGGTGTCCATATTTTGTTTTCCTTATTCCTTTCTCACATACTGTTAATTGATGTTACCTTACATCATTTTAAACAGTCACAATTGTTTTTCAATAAGGTGAGGTGTAAATAAACAGCTGTTTTTTTCCTTCTGTCTTGCTATTATAAGGGAGACTAAAATGCTTAAAATACACATAGGAAACAAGTTTTAAAGCAAAATATAATTTGTTTGCCAGAAGTATAAACACTTGGAATTCCAGGTGTATTTTTACTCAAATTTTTAATGTTTCTTAATACATAATCACATATTATAAAAATATGTATTTTAACTTATACATGTTGTATGTGGTCGGATCCACAGCCCAGTTGTGCAAGGGCAATAGGTTAGGTTGCAGAAGGCCAAAGAAAGTGCCCATAAGTGGTACTTATGATTTATTGAGGAAAGCTTGCAAGAGATTAGTGCCTGCTCCTAGAAGACTTCAGTGATAATAGACCGACACATAGCACTTCTGTCCTTCAAGGTGTTTTTCCAAACAGTGCCTCCTCTCCCTCATGATGTTTTGTCCAGTAGCTGCTGGTTGGATGAGTGACACATATCCTTTCCATAGTGCCCTCAGCACCCCCCTGGCTGCCAGTGGGATAGAGGTTTTATGTTAGGCTGCGGAAGCAATGACAGCATCAGCATTAGCTTGCATTGTTTGCTTAGTTAGCTTGCATGGCCAGCATCCCAAGGAACAACTGTCTTGGCACAGATGCAAGAAAGTAACTTTCTACAGATTAATACTAATTTACCATAATTCCTAGTGTGCATAAAATGTATCCAGTGTTCTTCAAGATAATATGTTCCTGGACTTTCCAACCCAAGCTTGCTCTCAGTATTCCTTTAACTTGGTGAGGTTTTTGGGGAAAAAGGAAGGACATTCAATGATATTGTTTACTCTCCCCCTTTTCTTTAGAATTGATACATATATAAAACATGCATGTGTAGTCTAATAAGACATTAAAGTACTTACTCTAACATTTATTGATATTTATCTTTCTAAATAATCAGAATCTATAGTTTCATTGCATGATTCTGAATTTATACCTACTGTATTATTTGTCTGTATACCTCTCTTTTCCACTCATGTGGTTGTTTTATTTACCTATGTAATCTGTTATAAAATGATGAAAACAATTACTGTAAAGTTCCAACTATTAGAATGAAATTATGCCACCCTAGGAAAGCCAGGAGCATGAGATAGAACTATCTTCAGAAATAAAGCAAAATACTCATCTTTTTAAGGTAGAATGAAAATGGAGAAAATTTAAAAAGTATAAAGGCATATTGATCAAACATCAGGAGTGGCCCAACACGTCACTTGCAGACAGTGTCAGTGCAAGTCTGATTCTTGTAGCATCCATTTCTCAGGACCATTTCCTCTAACTCTAGTTATTTCCGTAGTGTTATTCATAGTATCTTCTTATCCCACCGAGAATCGAGAATAGTGTCACAGTTTTCTTTGACCCAAAGCCACTACTGGCTATGTTTGAGGGCTTGTTTTTTTTTTATATCCTTTCATTGTTAGTCAGGAATAATAACAGTGTATTAGTTCAAACCATGCTTGCCTCCTAAACTATTGCCTGTATTGATATATATGACATCACACACAGCTGCACAATTTGTGAAGCTCATAATTCTAGGAGGCACTGTTTGCCTAGACTATGGCATGAATGGCACACCCCTCTTCCCCCCAAAGTTATACAATATGCAAACTGCAGAGCATAGTGTGTTATGGTCCATTAAATCATAACAGCATCTTCTGTTTGATGTGAACATTTTGAAATGTTGAGGCTTGGTCGGGGGATACTCATATTAAGTAAATGCTTCCCTAAAACTTGATAGATTCAAAAATCTGGAAGAACTTTTACAAGAGAGACCTAAAAGAAAAGAAAACTTTGTTTTGCCTTTTCAATTATATCCTAGATATTCAATTTTATCTTGAAGTTTTCATTCTAATGACCTATAATAAAACTAATACCAGAAAGAGTTTTGGGGGGTAAGATATTAACTTTTATGTCCTATTATAAGTTGTCATGTTACCTTTGGTTTAAAATATAATCAGTACCAATTAATCAATAGTACCAGTTGATCAGTATTTACTTCATGTTTTCCTCCATAAAAACATGAAGGAAATATTCTGGTCAATCCTTATCAACATATATGAAAAGAAATTATACATTTAGTTATATTAACCATATTGATCTTTTTTTTTTTTGTAATTTTCACTGCCAGTAGTAATACAGATTTGATCTCATAAGATATTAAGGTAAAGTCTTTGGTGGATAAGATGTATACATTTGATTTTAATCATATGTTCTTGGCAATTTGTTTTTTAAAACACTTTGGATAAATATCTAATTCCAAGTTAAGGCAAAGATCATTGTAGCCTAAAAGTAGTTTTTAAAACACTTTTTAAGTTTTTAAGATCAGGTTGAAATATCCTTTTCATTCTTACTAGGAAAATACCAAGTATTCAGACATTTATAATTGCGGTAGCTTGCATATTGACTGGCTGTTCAATTAATGGTGCATCAAGGGAAATAAATTTAGCGTCAAATGTTAGAAAAGAAAAGATTCAAAATAAAAAAGAAACTGATCCTTAAAAATTAATGTAAAACATTAAAAATAGCATAATGCTGTGGTGATTTCCTCAAACATTGACTCATTTAAGATTCACAAACCATTAAAAAACGAGTATTGTCTTTATCTACATTTTACATTTGAGGAAATTAAGGTTTCAGAAATAACTTACCCAGTGACAGTCAGTTAGTGAGATAAAGAGCTTGCTTTTTTATCTTAGGAGTTTAGTTTAAATTTAGGAGTTTAGTTTCCTTTTTTTTCTTTTTACTCTATTCTGCCCTTAACTATACACACACACACACACACACACACACCCCCCATACACACACAGAGAATTTAAGTACTTTGGTAGGTTTCTTTGAAAATCTGTCAGTTACTCACTATGATGCTTTTGGATATGTTCACATAGTTCTTTAAAGATTCCACAAAACATGATCTCATTCAGTTTTCACAATAGTCCAGTGAGGCAATGAATATATGTTATTATTCGTGTGTTTGTCCCATGTTGTTACCCTTATTATTGTTATTATTATTTTAATTCAAATTGTTATACAACCAGCAAATATTTGGTATAAATTTCTAATTTCATTTCTCTTTTTATTCTAAAAATGTATAAAATATAAAAATCTTATAAAATATCAACTACTTTGTGCCTTGATGTAGTCTGAATCAGACCATTTTGGATATAAATATAATTTTTAATTATTATTACCAACACTTGAAATATAACCTCCATACTTTTTATTATGTACTCATCAAATATGATACCTCATTAGACCATTGGAAAAGATCTCTTTAAAATGCATTGCTTGCCATTAGTTAATTTGAAGAACATTTTAGGGATATAATTAACTAGAACTGAAAAGATATTTAAAAATCTATTACAAAATCTTTCAGGGAACCATTTCTTCAAAGATCTCATTTGTAGTAAAGGCATAAAAATATTCATGAATAGTAATAACCTTCAGGTTTAAGTTATAAATTCAGTAATGGTGTACTTAAAAACAATAGATGACTGTCTGCTTATTCTGGTTAGAAGATATAGAAAGCATAGGGATTGTTTTCCTATTTTAACATACATATTGATTTTAATTTGACTATATCCTTCCTGTACGTCTTTGAATTGAATAAGTTAAAAAAATAGAGCCAAATGAATCACATGGGGTTTAACATAAGCCAGCTATCTAATAAGTGAATAGGAAGTAACTTGAAGGATAGATTTAATATTATAGGAATTCATGACCACGGCAGATTTGTAAAAATCTAAATCATGTGTTCATATATTGAACTTGATGCTTTAACATTCTAATTAAAAAAAAAAAAAACTTCTTAAGTGAAAATTATCAAATTTGCTCTTAACTTAGGTGAACTAAATCACAATTTTATTATTTTTGTAATGAAAAGCTTAGTATACTTGAAGAAATTAAGATTGCTCAGAAGAAACAATATTTTTAATATTTAAGTTTTAATTTTCTTCCAGGAATTCAGGCATGATTAATCAAAACCTCTCCTTATAATATTATTTTAGTTTTTTAAAACATCATGTTTTCTTGTTACTTTGGTTCTAATTTTTGCATCTGTAAACTGAGGTGACATTCTAAAACTTCTTGTCTGGATGACACGTTAAAAGTTTAAAAATATGTGTTTGTGAAACTTCAAAGACTTGAGAAACCATTTTTATTTTCTAGTAGTCAATCTGATTTGTCTGTTGGAACCATTTTTCTTTATCTGTTTCAATGAACACAGTTTCTAAAGGTACTGAGAGCTGAATAATATCTGAAACATTAAGTTTTTATATTTAATATACATTGGGGTTTAAGCACTTTTGTTTTACTACAGACTTTTGAAAATAAGCAATCTCTTAGGTACATTGTATTAAATAGCCCACCCTATTACAGGCCTGAGAAATAAACGGTTATTAATGTCCACCAGTGGTTCTTGTGGTAAACCCTTCCTTGTGTGGCCTTTCCTTGAGAGAGTCCTTTGTAAATTCCCCCCTTCCAAGGAAATAAAGCAGGACACTGTATTTCCTGTTTTGTATTCTGATGTGCTAACATCTTGATAATGGAGTAAGAACTGAAGGTGTGTCTGTTACTCAGATATGAGTCAACTGGCTTCTGTGGTACAGTCTATGATTTTGAGTTATTGTAGAAATTAAATATAATAGTCTGGTTTTAATTTTTTTTTCTTCCTGGATGTCAGATTGTGTGTATGTGTGTATGCATGTAAGTTTCTAAAGTCTACTTCATAGTGTAAATTCTGAGAGGCATGAGTCCTGAAGATTAACACCCAAATTCCTGGAATCATAACCCTCCCTCTGGGATGTCAGTAAAGGTTGACTTTACATGTGAATGTAGGTCACTCTCTCCACCATATTTGAAAAAGTTAAATATATAAGAAGTTATATCATTTTTTACTGGCTTCTGTTCATTGAATTAGCTGGTAAAAAATATATTACCATTTTCCAAAGTGATTTCAATAAGCAGAATTTATTACCTTTGTTTATAAGTCTATGTGGAAATTTAGAGTCTTAAATGTGGTTTCCTTTTTCTAGCATTATTGATGATGTGGAGAAGTGTGTTGTTTATGAGTAGTCTTATGAAAGCCAGAGAAAAAAGGCAGGAGACAATGATGACTTCTAAGTAAATGGGCTGCATTGTTCTAATCACTTTCTGACAATTAAAATAAGAAGAATATGTATCTAAACACAGTTTAATTTTAGCTGCACGTGCACATACAACCTAGTTGAAAGCTGCATGAATATAATAGTGTATTTCTAGGTTACGTTTGTTTTGAGAAAGAAAATATTTTATAGGTAAGTAGTTTTTGTCAAGAACAAAAATATTTGTTATAAGAAAATAATTAACTGAGATAATAATGAGTAACCATCTAAAAGTTTTTCTCAGCAATTCTAAATGCTAATGATTGACTGAAGAGTAGATTTCAATGAGATATTTAGGATAGCATTTCTTTTTAATGATTGGTTTTGTTAACATCTTGTGTTCAGAAAACATACTTGATTCCATTTTAACTCTTAAATTTCTAAATCTATTTACTCTCAAAATGCTGTTTTCAGAGCATCACAGAATAGCTTATTTGGACAAGGGAAGCTGGCTGCTGGGGAACATCAATCAAACGGGTTACTTCAGAGTCAACTATGACCTGAGGAACTGGAGGTTATTAATTGATCAGTTAATCAGGAACCATGAGGTATATTCTAGACTTGCTCATAAGCAATGTGCTTTGACATGTGAACACCTGTAATTTTAATCCTTAATGATTCCTTTTTTTTCCCCCCCCGATTGGCCTCATAGGTTCTTTCTGTCAGTAATCGTGCAGGTTTGATTGACGATGCCTTTAGCCTGGCCAGGTATGTTTTACTGTGGATCTTCATAATAAAAACTCTTGCTTGTAAGATTTTCTGTATTAAGCTGAGTAGTATGCATATTTTGAATTTAAGATATTAAAAATAATTTCTGTCTCACAATCTTTGTGTTTAGATATGAATTATAATCACTGTGCCAAATTCTTGATCAATAATAGCCATAGGGTATTTCCAAGACAGGAAAACTTGATCAATTTTGCTGCAAGTTCAATTTAACACTCTGGAGATTAATAATGTCTTCCAAATTTCATTAATGACTCTAAAAAATGGCCATTGTGCCATATTTAACTTTTGATAGAAAATATCTTCAAGCATCAGCAATTTTTTTCCTCGACATATGCCAGTATATCTTTTATTAATATTCTTTGGAATGTGATTCATTATGAAAAGCTTGAGCTGTGAGACAGATATAAATATCTACAGGATAAGACTGTTCTGGACAAAATATTTATCAATCTTGTTTTAGTTGTATTGGTAGTAGTAATATTGTGTTAACTTTCACTATTAGATTTATAATGTAAAAATCAGTTATTCCTTTGAACAGTCATCAAATGAAATAATAAGCTCAAGGTACTTATTGTACTTTGAAACGAAGTAGCAAACAGTTCTTTTAGTATTTTTTACTCTTTCATTTCCAGTTATAGTTTTAATTTTACAAGCTACAACTTAGGACATGGAAATTTCTCTTTGCTTACCTGGTTATCATAATTTACATTTTCTCCTAAGGCAATTGTGTGAAACTGGTTAGTTTTATCTGTGCTGAGATGAACACACAACTTAACTTAGCATAGGCATTGTTTCATTCCTGGAACCTGAAACTGCTTTTACAGTTTATGTACTCCATCAAATCTCAATTCTCTTCCATATGTTAAAAAGCATATCATTCCCTGTGGCATTCTAATCCATCAAAACTAATGAGCTTACATATAGAAGACTTGATAATTACTTTGACATAAGCAAAGTCAAGTTTGGGACCAAGTTACAGAGATTGGTTTTTGTAAAAATAAGTAATGTAGAAGGGAGAACACATAAAGAAGGGAAAAAGAAGAAATTCCAGGTAATTTTCTATTAAAAAGAAACAAAAAATCAAAACCCCCAGACTTTTTCCTTTTCTATTGCTACTAAGGAGACTGCACTGTTTTCTTATCTGGTAAACAATTCTGTATTGGCAATTCATTCTGACCAGGTAGCCCATGTTGCAGGCACACGTTTGTCTACCTGCTGAGTGACAGCCTTAAGGACAATTTACCAGCAAGGAAGTTTCTAATGAAATTGTACCAATTTCATTTAGTCATTTAGTATGAACAGAAGCTCACTTCCAGCAAAAGTAAAGGAGGGTCCTTTCATGCCACAGCATGATCTTCTTGGGAAAAATTTAAAAATAATAGAGGTGGAGAAAGCCCTGCTGAGGTGTGGAGGTTAAGCCACTTACTTAAGGTTGCACAGCTTTTAAGTGTGTGTGTGTGTGTGTGTGTGGCGGGGTGCAGTGTGGGAAGGACATGGAAATTCAACTTCAAACAGGAAAACAGTAGAGTCCTTGACTTCAAGTCAAAGTGAGTTTGCCTATGACATGAAATTCCTTTCTATCTCATCCTCCTTGTCTGTCCAGAAGATTACCATTCCCTTGAAAAAAATGTTATTTTGTTCACCCTTTCTCACCACAACCTTGTCTGTCTTTCCAGAAAAAGTAAAGGGATGTTTTATGTACTAGTGTTATAGCACTTACTGCCACATTGCTTTCCAGGTACTTTTCCCAGTCCCTGATAGTTCCCAGATGATCTGGAGGGGAGCACTTTGCCTCATCCTCTTATTGTTACGACCTAATTTAATCTTTGGTACAGGATTGTGCTGACGTATGCTTGTTATATAATTAATCATATAAATTGATCATCAATTGTTAATTTTTCAAACTATAAACTTTCACACATATTTTAATAAGTTTAATTCCTGTAAGTAGAATTTGGGTTTTAAAGACTGTAACATTTTTGATAAGTAGTAGAAATTATATTCCCAAGGCTTATTTAACCCTGTCAACCATAACATGAGACAATCCAATTCCTTCAAATCCTTCACTTCAATATGCCATGTGTTTTAAATTTTGACAACCCAGTAGCCAAACTAATTTTTAGAATTTAATAATTTCTTTCATTCAAATTTGCTATTTCTACCTTATTTTCTATTAAATGTCACTTAGTTAAAAAATAATAATTCCAAATCTAAAAGAAAATAGGCAAAGATATTTTATTTTCTTGTTTAAGGATTTTCTTCCAAAACATGTGTTGACCATTTCTTCACTTATTGCAGAAGATAATAGTACGATGAGTCTGAAAAGCAACTGCACCCTGACCCACCTTGAGGAGAAGCTGTTTCTCCTACTTTGATAGTGGTTGTTTAAATGTGTAATGTGCTGACATTTCATAAATGAACTTGAGGAGAAATGACTTACAAACCTTTTGTGAGAGATAGCTTGGCAAGGTGGCCTTTTTGTCCAGATTTCTCCATGGTATTATAGTGACACAGACAGGGCCACTTTACTTTGGTTAAACAGTACAAAAAGCTGACCAAGGAGCCTAGATTCCTCTGATACTGTCCACTGCTTTATAAGTTTCTGAATTCTTTCTTCAATCCCTATTCTTTATTTGAAAGAACCATGTTGTATCAGCAAAATGTTTTTCTTACTTGTGTATTATAATGGATTCATGAGAGTTATCAATAAAAATAGACTTTGATTCCAATGTATAGTTTATTGCACTTGGTAGACAGAGAGAGAAAGATGATTCTGTAGCTGTTTGCATTAGACTCATTTGGGAGAAATATTCATGTATGATTACGCTTTTGGTTATCTTTTGTTAAGCCACTAGAATGTGTGTGTAAGAGAATTAAAATTAAATATTTATGGAATTTTGAAAGTGATAAAATTGTTTATTGTAAAATAAGATTTATGGCTAGCTGTATGCTTCCAACCCTCTGCCATTGACCAAAAGCTATTTAAAATTAGCTCACAGTTATCCTCTCAGTCTTTCTAACCAATGAAAATTGTTTCATACTATGAGCGGTGACTCACTGTGAATCCTTTCAAGAGTGGCTATATCCAAAAGATTATATTTCTCATATCCCTGAGGCTGGGGATTTTAATTATCTATTTGTCATGAGTAACAAATGAACATCTTGAGACATAAAAAAGTCACCTTGAAACCCTTTCATTTTATACCTTTCTGACATGCAATCATTTAAGAATTCACACCCCAAAGACCTCTAAATTAGTCTTAGTTTCAGCAATACTTTGCCATGGATAAATGGTAAAAATTGTCTGAATGCATTTTCAGGATATTTTACTGTAATGAGCTGGGAGTCTTTATCTTTCTTTCTGTTACAACCCAGTGAAAGCCTAGAGTATATTTCTGGATTTTCAACCATTCCTGCAGGCATATGCTAGTTGACTCAAGGTTAGAGAGTGAGTTAACATGTTCCTTTGAGCTGTCCTTTAGAAATCTGTTGAGGGTGGAGTCACAGATGTTGTCCTTGGGATGAGGATTTCTGGGGAACTACTACACCAGGTACTTCTGAGAATTACAAATCTCCAGAGGCATTAAAGGCAGGCCTGTTGCTCGAGAATGGCAAAATTTCTTAGAGACTTTTAAATTGTGCTGCATTAAATCTAAAGCAAATTTGTAACCTTCTTAGGCCAAATTTGTGTTTTAGTTCTGTAGGAGAAAATGTTTTAATATTAATGTCTAATGCCTGAGAGTGCTAAGTAGAAGAGAGGTATTTTGATATCACTTGGTAGGTTTGATCTGCTTTTATAGCAAATAGACTTGGATTACAAAACTAGGTGATGTTTGTAGGTTACATGAATTAGCATTTAACTATCCTTTTTGTGAGTGTAGGCAGTCTAAATTTCCAAATGAAAGTACAAATTTGTTTAAGTCTATGTATTTGTTTTATTTAGCATCTCATACATTAAAAATAGTTTTATAACTCCCATTGTGGTTAGTGCTCTCAGGTCTTCATGTACAAATTGTGATCCTTTTGATTTTGTGATTGTTTTAAAACATAACCCTGAGATTTCAAAGGAATTTACTAAGAATTTCCAAATAATTTAAAATACTTACTTGTTCATAAATAATTTATTTAGGAGGATCTGCCTCCAAGATGTCCATTTAGACGACCAAACTTAACTTGAATAGGTTTGTAAAATGTACTTATAACATCAAAACCTGAATATTCCTGTGACCTCAGATTCCTGGATAGGAATAACTTATCTTTTTATGAATTTGAGGTAACTGTTTTCCTTTTGCTGTAAATATTTTGCATATACCGGTACAGTGCTTCTTTGAGCATGACCTCAGAGGCTACCTGCATCAAAATCACCTGAGCTTTTATCTTTAAAATTGCAGACTACTGAAGCCTGGGACCCTTCATTCTGTTAAGTACTTCAAGTGATTCTGACACACATAACAATGTGAATTCCTCTGCTTTTGAGACCCAAAGGCTATTTATGGTATTATATAAGACAGGCATCCCTTTGAAGGTAGAGCACCTTTGAATTAATTGGGACCCGTCATTTCAGTAAGCATGACCTCCACTGGATTGGAGTCATTCATTAACTGGTCATTCAGTGATCAAGACTTCAAGGAATCAGTTATAAATACTTGGAAACATTTTTATTCTTATTGCTTAATGTCATCATCTCAGATATTCAATTTTATGACTGTAAAAAAAGTCACAGTCTTAGAATCTCAGAAATTTTCTCAAGCAGAGACAGGTGCTAGAGGGTTCTTAAACAATTAGGAGACACCCTGAGGTTCAAATGAGCATACTGGCATATATCAACCCCACAAAATTCTAAGATGTTCAGCAGTTTGCCCTGGAGGCAGCCATGGCAATATTTTCTGGCAAGATAACTTGGCTTCTAAACCTATAATGATCTGCAACTCTAGTCACAATGCCAATAGGCAATGCCAGTCTATTTCCCCATAGCAAGTGTTGACCGAGAAAAGGGGGAAAATATTTGTAGGTTTTATAGTTATGCTGTTGTACTAGTAAGCTTCTTGATAATGCAGTAAAATACTCGAGGTACTTATGTATGAGAGAAAGGGTTTACTCAGCTCTTGGACTTGGAGATTCAAGTCCAAGATCAGGCAGCCCCGTCACTTTGGGCCTCTGTTTAGAGTGGCACTTTATGGCAGGAATACATATCTGAGCACCTACTCACATCACAAGCCAGGAAGCAGAAAGACACAGAGAAAGAATGGGGGGTCTTAGGTCCTCTTTGGAGACATGCCCCCAATGATCCAAGGACCTTCCATTGTCCCCATTTTAAAAGCCTGTAGCAATTCCAAATACTGCCACTGTGAGGACCATAGACACTACTTATGGACCCTTGGACGTCACTCTGCATATTCAAGCTAGAACAGCTGTGATACTCTTAGAGGAAATCAGGAACTTTGGAAGATAGAGTGGATGAAAAAATAAATATGTTGTTTCAGCAAGGAATAATTGTGCCTAACAAGTTTGAAAGAAGTTAATTCTGGTCATTTAGAACCGTACAATTTCAACACATGTCAGTTTCTTCAAGAGCTAATCAATTCTTCTAGTAAGAATTGGCTGGACTGATTTTCAGTGTTTTGGAAGCAAATCTTGGTGCCTTTTGCTCTCTACCCAGAGACATGGCTACTCAGGTGTGCCAGCTTCCTCGGATTTTCTGTAGATTTAGAGTGTCTTAAGTAATCTTCAATTTCACATACTCTCATAGCCCTGTTCCTACTGTTTTTATTCACTATGAATTCACATCATATTTTAAAGTCATATAAAACCCTTTGTCACAATACTTTCCTGAGATAATCCTGTCTTCAAGATTGGTCCCAGAAGATTGTAACAGTTTGCCAATCAAAGCTGGAATTAACCCAGCAAATAATCTATGCTTATCACTCTAACTCTCCTTTGTAAAAAAAAAAAAAAAATGTTCTAAAGTATGGAACCTTTGAGCTTCACCACTCTGTGTTCTTTTATTTGCATCTTTATTCAAAAGCAGTGTGTGAGATTATCTATTAGTTTAGATATGCCATAACCCTGTGGATGGTCAGTATATGTTTGTTGTGGTAGGTAACAAATAGAATTATGATTGATATTTCACAGAAAAAATAAAGGTAATAATTACAACATAGAAGAGGAGTCAAGAAGGCAACCATTGCCGACCAATTAGTTTTAAAATAATAGTATAGTTCCTTGCATTCTTCTCATAAGTATATTTCCTAAGTAGAGCCTCCCTGTTTGGAAAGCCCAATTCCTCTGCCCCCATCCAGGGCCACCACCTAGAGGGAAAGCTAGCCTCTGCTTGGCTCTTGCTATTTACCTGACTGTTGCCATCTGCATAGACCTGGATGTGATCAGTCAGTGTCCCAGATATAAGTGCATGACTATTGCTTGGAATTGTTTAGCTGGTATGGGGATATAGCCTCTAAAAGCAATTTTTTGTTATTCCTTTAGTTCATTTTTAATTAAAAATATTGTATGTTAATCTTTTCTGCATTCCCAAAATTCAATCCTGCCTGTCTCTTTATCTTACATTTTGAACATGAACCCAATTCTGTTTAATTTGATTTTTCTTCCTAATTAGTAAGAATTTTGGCTACCAAGATAGATAGAATTGGAATTCCAACTGTGTGAATTACTCACAGTTTGATTAGGAGTTTTTATGAGGATTAAATAGATCATATACATACTGGCCTAGCATAACAAATTAGTAGAACTCAATGAATGTTATTTCTGTTCTATTCCTTTCCTACCTTTTCAGCATATACACTGGTCCAAAATGACTGCACATAATTCTTTTCTGCGTATCTTAGTGAAATTCCCCATATGTATTGATTTCCTTCTATACAGACTCCTTTATGGGGTTGTCCCAAAACATATATCTCCACACATTCTAATTCCCACTCTAAGAAAAAATGCATCATGGTTAAATAATATTTGTTTTTATTTCTGCAATGAGGATGGACACTGCTTATTTTATGATTGATGTGAAAAGTCCAATAGGGACCCAGCCTAAAGGGGGCACACTAGCCTCCTATAGAAGAAAATGAAAGTTTTGAGGTAGATCTAGTTTATGAGAAAATTAAACTAAATTATTTTTGGCATTTGACCTGTCAATGTAACAGTCTGATTTTATCAAGATTTTTAAATTTAATCTGGTTATTATCAGTTCTCATTTTTTTCTGTGTATGTATGTGTGTGTGTGTGCATGCGTGCGTGTGTCTATGTGTGTGTATAGTCCTTGGATTGAGCACAGGGCCTTAGGCATGCTAGGTGAGTGTTCCACTGCTGAGATACAGCCTCAACTCCTCCTTTGACTTTTATTTTGAGAAATTTTAAGGAAGTATTTTTAAAATGAGCAATATAAGAACATATGTATTAAATACAATTACATATATATTTACTTATATGAGGTAATTAGTTACTGCCTTGTCTTAGAATAATATTTTCCCACTTCAGAACAGATTCAGAGGGGCCTTTCTGATAATTATCTTTCTTAGCAAATATGCTAATCAGCTAGTGATAAAGAGTGCCCATAGCTTTTTCCCAGAACTCACCAAATCTATTTTTGTCTTCAACTGTTAATTACCTAAGGTAGCAATACTTTTTGTGACAAAGAAAGTAGAATAGTGATAATGAATTATATCGATAATAAGTATTTTACGTTATTATATTATTTTCTATTTGCCATGAAAATAAACATGTCTCAGTATGAAGAGATGATAATTTGGGGCAGAGGAGAAAAGAAAGGAAATTTGGTCCCAGGGTTTTGTGCAACAGAAACACACACTTGCTTATGTGGCAAATCTTAAAGCCTTGGGAAATGATTTGAAATGCATGATGCTCTCCCTTAATTGCATGCAATTTGAACTATTCTGTGTAGAATGCTTCAAATGTCCTTATGTGGAATGGAGGACCAGTGAAGAGGCCTTCACTGTCTGGGGTGTAAGAAAACATTGGATTAGTAAAACCTGACTCGTTGCTACTATGCCAGCGCTTATTTGATGTTGTTTTAAGATATGAGTACAGGCTAACTCTGGAATTGGAACACATTTGAATCACAGATTGGATTCTTCCTTCCTGAACTGGGAATGCCGGAGCCTATTTGATTTCTGCCTGTGAAAGGGGAGATAGACAGAGGCTTCGGTTGCTCAGTGGTTCACTTAATTAGGGTATGGATTAAACAGAAGTTCAGTCTCAACTCTCCAAGACACCAGGTAGTTGTCTTAGCCAAAAGGGGGCAAAGAGAGAGAGAGAGAGAGAGAGAGAGAGAGAGAGAGAGAGAGAGTGAGTTTGCAATAAAGAAAACATGCTGTTGTTGAAAAGTTCATATTTGACAAATTCAAGTGAGGCTAATGGGCCCTAGAGAGAATAATGATTGAGCATCAGAGACCTTTATGTGGATGCTAGCTCTAAATTAGTGCAGAGTTCATAGGGATGATTCAGAAATGCCAAAATAGAGAACTTCAGGTGAAAATTAATAGGTTTTGTGTTCCCAATGTCCAGATGTATTGGAAATTAATTGTGTAAGCTGAGGGCAGATCATAAATTTTACCCTTATCATTTCAAGGGAAAGTTTACTTATCCTTTTTGAACAGATAGTGATATTAAATTTTTTATAAAAATGTAGCAATTAGGCATTTGGCTTCCTACTTTATTATAGTTCTCAATTTCCCTCTTTGTAGAGTTTCTTAAGTTTCCTGATCCAACTTTTCAAATGTTTCTGAATTCTGTTGAATTTTGACATAGATGGACTATCAGTTATTCTTAGAAGTGTGGAGAGTTGAGAAATCCATATAAAACTTGCATTTCATTCATCACAAAAGTCACATGTAGAGTATTTCTATAAATTATATATAGAACATGAACATTAATGAGTTTGTTGATAGAGAGATAGATGATAGCTACATGAATCTAAGGGTAGTTGGATAACAAAGACAGACCATTAAAAAAATAGATGTATTTCATGAAATTGCTGTATTTGGCCTCAGAAAGACTACTTTTCATGCCGACTATAATATGAGGAAAAGTAATATAGAATTTTAAAATTAGAAGATCATAGTTGATGTTCAGTTGAAATAAATTCAAGTGATTTTCTTAGTGGAAGGAACATATTACTGAGATAAGTATTTTGTACTCATAAATTATGTCACATGTGGTACTACAAAGTTACCAACCATGTAGAAATTCTCATATATCTACTTACTTCAAATATAAGCCAAGTAAAAAGTAAGGTAGAAATTGATGTTCCTTTTTTGTTATCCTGTTTTATTATTATAAATATGCTTAGAAGCCAGGAAGAAAATCATTGTATATTTATATACAGGGTTAGTATGTGCTATTATCATCCAACATCTATTTTTCAGTGTAGATAAGCTAATCAGTTTCTAAAGTATACATATATGATATTAAAATAAATTGTGCTCTCCTTATCCTTTACAAATAAGTGATATGAGCACCTTTCACAAACAGGTAAAAGGAAAACCACGAGAAGCACTTCACAGGGCTTTTAGTGGGTTGATCTTTTCTATTTTAATTTTGGATGCTCAACTTTCAAGAGTAATTCACAGATGGTAAATTCTGTTATGCAAAGTCAGCAATATCATTTTGTTATGTAACAGTTTTGTTCATTTGGAAATACGTGGGCATTAAAAAAATAGATGTAGAAAAGGATAGAAATGGTAATTCAGAATGCCCCAATGACAGTGATAATTTATTTATGCAGTAAGTACTTAAAAGACACCTACTGTGCACCAGGATGTGTTACAGGCATAGGGTGAATAGCAAAGTCACTTTCTTCATAGAGATTATTTTATAGTGCAGAATGACTCCAATGAGATCATCAAGAAAATAATTAGAAAATAATTAACTATATATCAAGGGACTATACATGCAGAGTAAAACAATAAATAAAGCCAAGTAAAGAAATGTTTACAAGTACTTAGAGATGAGATATAGAGAAGTTTATTGTAAATATAGTGATCAGGAAAATCCTCATTTTCCAGTTAGTATTTGAGAAGAAACTGAAGAGAAGTAAAAAAGAGTACCATGTGAGTGGAGCATATTAGATCAAGGACCAGAACATTCTACTGGGTAGAATATACTTGGAAGGTTTCAGGGAAAACACAGGCATACAGCTCTAATGGAATGAGAAATGGGAAGTAGCAGGATGTATTGCATTTGGGGAGGAAGAGGGAACCAAATGTTTAAAGCTTTATTACAATAAGAATTCAGACTTTATATGGGATGAGAGAAAAAAGCATTGGGAAGATTTTGGACAGAAGAGTGATAAGATCAGATTTATGTTTATAAAAGACCACTCTGGCTGCTCCATCAAGAATATACTAGCAGGAGACAAGTGTGAAAGTAGTGAGCTCTGGTTCAGGGGCAATCGGGACCAAGGTGTAAGGAGAGATGCTGAAGACAATGATACAGCTGTTTTCCTGGAGAAAAACAGAAATGTCCCAGAGAACCCTGGTAGCCTCCTAAGTGGCAGAAGTTCACATCCAATAGTTACAGCCCAAGCAGATGTTTTCTGAAAAAGTGTTACTCATTATGCTGTAATAGCAAGAAAAATTATGGATGTTGAAATCCAATGAGCAGCATCTGTGTGTCAGTTGATTTAGCCTATATATCTTACATTATTCTCTCAACAATTCCATGTGATGAGCATTCTTATCACCATTTTATATTTGTTGGTTTGTATATTGTTGTCTTTAGAATCTATTCCTAATGATTTCTCATGTGTGTTATGTGTGAAGCATTTTTGTTTCATTTTCCAGTTAGTATTTGAGAAGAAACTGAAAGAAGTAAAAAAGAGTACCATGTGAGTGCAGCATTCTAGATGGAGGACCAGAATGTTCTATTAAGTAGAATATACTTGGCAGGTTTCAGAGAAAATATAGGCATGCAGCTCTAATTTTATGTAACAGTTTCTGTGAGGTAACACTGACAGAAAATAAAGTTGACCAATTATATAATAGTAAAACCAACACTACAAAGAAGATGTAGAATAGTTCTCATACACTAAAAAGTTTCCTCATGTTCATTTGCAATTCCCTTCCTTCATTCTGAATTTAGGCAATGATTGATTCAGTGGTTCTCATTTCTGTTTTTGCCTTTTCCAAAATTTTGACTAAATGGATTTACAAAGTAGGTGATCTTTTATGTTTTGCTTCTTTTATGTAGCATAGTGTTTTTGAGATTCATCCAAATAGTTGCAGGTATTAGTAAGTTGTTTCTTTGATATTATGGATGCACTGTAATTTGTTTACCCATTCACCATTTAATGAATATCTGGATTGTTTTAGATTTATCCTATTACAAATAATACTGCTATGAAGATTTGCATATGCATTTTGATATGGATATATATTTTTCTTTCTCTAACCAAATACTTAGGAATGGACCTGGTGGGTCATATGGTAAAGTTTACTCTATGAGATACTACCGTACTCTTTTACGAAGTAGCTATACCATTTTTCATTCTAAGAGGCGATGTATGACAGTCTGAGTTGTTTCAAGTCCTTACAAACCCTTGATATTATCAGTCTTTTTAACATCAGATGGTATATTGGGTACAAAGTGTTCTTATAGTGACTAATTAAATGTGGACTACTCTGATGATCAATGATAATGAAAATCTTTTTATATTTTTAGTTGTTATATATACATCTTCTTTTGTGACGAATTCATTCAAATCTTTTGTCCATACTTAATATTTAGATTATCTCATTATTAAAGCATAAGATTCCTTTCAATAGACCAGCCCATTTGTCAGATATATGTTTTGCCAAATTTTCTCCCAGTTTGTACCTTTCCTTTGTTTTCTTAACTGGTCTTTCAATGTTGAAAGTTTTTTTGTGTGTGTGTGTCTTTTTTTTATTATTTAATTTTTTATTGTTGGCTGTTCAAAACATTACATAGTTCTTGATATATCATATTTCACACTTTGATTCAAGTGGGTTATGAGCTCCCATTTTTACCCCATATACAGATTGCAGAATCACATCAGTTACACATCCATTGATTTACATATTGCCATACTAGTGTCTGTTGTGTTCTGAAAGTTTTTAATATCAATGAGGTTAATTTGATCAGTATTTTATTTTATGTTTTTTGTTTTATGTCTTATGTAAGATATTTATACCAAACCCAATACTGCAAAATTTCTCTCTTACATTTCTGCTAAAAGATTAATAATATTAACTGTTTTGTTTTGTACTATGATCCATGTTTACTTAATTTTCATGTATGCTATAGGGTAAGAGTTAAGATTAATAGTTTCCATTCAGATATTTAGTTGTTTCAGCACCACTAATTGACTTTGTTCCCATTGACTTTCTATAGCAACTCTGTGAAATTCAGTAGATTGTATAAATTGTGAATCGATATTTTTGACTCAATAGTCTGTTCCATTAATCTATCACTATGTCAATACCACATTGTCTTATTACAGTAGCTATGCAAAAAGTCTTTTAGGATTTTGGTTGAGATTGCTTTGAAAATATAAATCAATTTGGAAAAATTGTCATTTTAGTAATAGCCATGTCTTTGGGATATCTCATTTACTTAAATTTAAATAAAATAAATAAAATTATAATTTAAGTAAAATTATTACTTATATGGATTAAAATTTTGATTTCCTGCAATGCTTTATAGTTAAGTGTATAGCTTCTGCACACCCCTTACTATATTTTTTACTATGTTTTTTTTTTTGTTAAAAATAAGTTGTGTTTTAAATATCGTATATGACTAGACTAGTCTGTTGTTAAAATATAGCAGAGGTTGCAAACTATGGCCCAGAAATTGCCCACCAGCTTTTATGAATAAAATTTTATTGGGGAACAGCCATGCACATTTATTTTGTCTTATCTATGGTGATTTTCATGCTAAAAAGGTAGAGTTGAGTGGTTGCAATAGAGACCTTATGGCTTATAGCCCTGAAATATTGACTCTTTGTTAAGATAAAGAAGGACTACTCCTCTTATATAGAAATACACTTTTCTATTGTTGACTTTATATCCTACAACTGGGCTAAATCCATTAATTTCTCATAGTGTTTTAGGATTACCTACAAACATGATAGTATCTTATGGAATTAATAATAGTTTTATCTTTTTCTTTCTAACCCATGTGTATTATATTTCCCTTTTGTGCTTTACTATCCTGGCTCCTTCTTACCTCCAAGACAAGTTTAAATAGAAGCAGGGATTACTGACATCTTCACCATGTTTGAGACCTTAGGTAGACAGTACTGAGCCTTTAACTATTGAGACTGACATTATCTATAAGTTATCAGAGATTATTTCATTAGGCGGGGAAAGTACCTTTCTGTTTTTCATTCGTTAACAGTTTATAGCATGAATGGATGCTGAGGCTTGTCAAGTATTTTTTTTTCCTGCATCTATTAAAATGATGTCATAGTTCTTTATATATGGTTAATTATATTTACTCATTTTTATATGTTAAACCAACCTGGATTTCTAGGGAAACAATGCATTAAACTTTGAAATGTTTTTAATTTGATGTGTTAGTATATTTTGAAAATTTGCACATATATATTCATGAGGCATATTGTTTTCATTTCTTCTTTCCTGTGATGTCTTTGGTTTTGGAATCAGGATTCATAAATTTAAGAAGATATTTTCTTTATTTTTAAAAAGAATTTGTATAGGATTGGTGTTTTATCTTCTTACATATTTGATAGAGTTTATCAGTAATATCACATGAGCCCCAAATTTTCAGTATATGAAAGTTTTTACTAAAGAATTTAATTGGGGCTGGGTATAGTGGCACATGCTGGTAATCTCAGCAACTTGAGAGAATGAGGAGGAAAGATCACAAGTTCTAGGCCAACCTTAGCAATTTAGTGATTCCATGTCTCAAAAAAAAAAAGATATAGATATAGATATATATCACAGTAAAATGCCCCTGAGTTGATTTTTAGTACCACATATAAATAGATAGATAGATAGTAATAATAATACTTTTGTTCATTGATATGGAGCTGTTTAGGTTTTCTCCTTCTTCTTGGATCTCTTTAGATATTTGTTCAAATGGTCTAGCTTTCAAAGGACTTGGCATAGAGTTATATTAATATTCATCATGATGCTTCTCATGTCTGTGGGTTCTGATATAGCACTCCTTAATTCATTATAGATATTGGTTATGTTTGTTGTGATCCTTCTGACTAGAGGTTTACTTTATTGTTATCCTCAAGGACTCAGCTTTTTGTTTTGCTAACTTTTTTAGTATTCTTCTGTTTTTTATTTCGCTGATTTCTGATTATTTTTTATAGTTTTCTCCCACTGCTTGCTTAGAGTTTAATCTGCTCAATTCTTCTAGCTTTTTATTCTTAAAACACAGATTGAGGCCTTTTTATTTTCTAATATATGCACTTAAAGCTATAAATTTTACTTCAAATGAAGCTTTATTGGTGTCCTACAAAATTTGAAATATGTATTTGTTCTCATTCAGTTCAGTACATTTTAAAATTTTTCATGTGATTTATCCTTGAGAACAAAGATCATTGTGTTAGTCAGTGCTTTCTTACTATTCCAAAATATCCGAGAAGAACATTGAAGAACAAAATTTAAGAACAACATTTAAGAACAAAAACATATAAGAACAAAATTTTTATTTTGGTCCATAATTTCAGAGGTTTCAGTCCATGGTCACTTCACCTTGTTGGACCTGTGGCAGCACATTACACCATAATGAGAAGTGAACAGCAGAAGAGCCCCATGGTGGCTGGGAAGCAAAGAGGGAGAGAGAGGAAGTGACAGGGATCCCAAAAGTCCCTTTGAGGGCACTCCCAAAGATCTAACTTCCCTCCACTTGGCCTACTCGCTGTTTCCACCACCTTGCAATAGTGTGACAGGCTGTTGACCATGGGCTTTTGGGGACATCTGTTAAAGATTCAAACTATATTGCTGGCCACAGTGGCACGTGCATATAATCTCAGAAGCTCAGGAGGCAGGAGGATCCTGAGTTCAAAGCCAGCCTCAGCAACTTAGTGAGGCCCTAAACAACTCAGCGAGACCCTGTCTCTAATAAAGTACAAAAAGAGGTTGGGGATGTGGCTCAGTGGGCAAGTGCCCCTGAGTTCAATCCCCACTACCAAAACAACAACAACAAAAACCTCAAGGGAGATACCACCATTAATTGCTAGAATCCAGAAAGGATCATCTTACTTTCGATACTGCATTTTTCAGAAGAGTTAATTACATTTAAAGATTTGGCATTTATTTTTTTTTAAATGAATACTAATTAATTACCCCTGTTTTCAATTCCCGGTACCAAAAAAAAAAAATCCAAACTATAGCAATTATTCCTAAGAATATTGTTAGTCAGTGTATTTTTTGTCTTCCTTGCTGTTTTTATTATTTTATTATTTCTTAAACAATGCCATTATGCTCAGAAAACATTTTTGGTATGATTTCAAACTTTAAATTTTTCATTTTGTTTTCTGGCCCAGGACTACTCTCTCCTGGTGAACATTCTATGTGTGCCTGAGGAAATGTATTCTACATTAGGTACAGGTGAGATTAGATGGCTGATGGTGCTATTCAGATTTAGGTCTTTGGTAATTTTTAGACTAGTTTTGTACATTGATAAGAGAATGGCTATAATTTTCAGTGACATCAGGACACTATTTCTCATTCTAATTTTGATTTGGGGAGACAAATACATATTTCTGCCTATTGTTGTCTCCCTGATTGATACTTTTATCATTATTAAGTATTTCTTTTCATATCTATGATACATTTTGTTTTGAAATCTAGTTTATCTGATATTAATTCAGGTTTCTTAATCTTACCTTTCATATGAAGTATCTTTATTCATCTGCTTCAGTATCTCTATGCTCAAAATGCATTTTTTGCAGGTACCTTATAATTTAAAAATTTCATTCTCATCAATTCTGCCTTTAATTAGAGTGTTTAATATCTGAATATTTAGTATAATTATTAATCTAGTTGAATTTGGCTCTATATATTTCGTTGTTAATTTTTTTTACCCTTTTTAGCAGTTATTTTTCCCTCTAGGTTATTTCTTTTCTAACTTTTTCCTTTTATTATTCATATATTTTTGTATTTCCTTTTTCATTTTTCTCTTGGGTTTTAGTTCTACTTGTCTGCATCATTTTTATTCATTTGTCAGCATACTGTAATAAACATCTTTAACTTTTCAGTTCAATTTCTGTTAACAAATTCACTACACAAAATATAGAAGTCTTCCAACCTGAAAGGTCCACATACTATCAACATTCGACCTTTGCTTTTTATGTAAATAGATATCATGTATCACAACTACGAACCTTCCAAAATGTTATTTTAAAACATTTGTATGCTCAAAAAATTAAGAAAAAAAGAGCATAAAATAGTTTTGCACATACCCTGATATTAATCCTTGTGATACAGTACATTAATTTCTCAGAATGTGATTTTACTTGGTAATCCTTTCCAATAATGCATTTTGCTCCAAAAATTCATATAGTTTTCCTTTACATGAATACTTCTTCATTTTGTCTTCAGTTTTAAGAGAGTTTTTCTTTACAGAATTCTGGGTTGGTAACATTTTTTCTTTCAGCGCTTTAAAAATGTGTTTTTCATTCTCTGTTGGCCTCCGTGGCTCCAGCCATTACCTGCCAATTATTTCTCTAAATGATATGCACTTTTTCTCCTGTTGTATTCAAAATTTGTTCTTTATATTTGACTTTCAATAGCTTAGCTACAAAATGCTTTGATGTGCTTGTTCTGCATGGCATCATTAAATTTGGAAAAAGGCTATTGTCAATTTGGGGTCATGGTTACAATCCTCTCTCTTTCTTCTACTTCTGTTATTTCAATTACATTTAATAAATTGTTTGCTATTATCCAACTGTATTCTTCACCTTTAATAATTTCCATAGCTTTCATAAAGTTTATCATGTCCCCCATGTTCAATCAGCTGTTAAGCCCATCCAGTGCAATTGTATTTTAAGCTATAGAATTTCCATTTGGTTTTTTATGTGTATGTGTGTGTATGTGTATATATATATATATATATTTTATCTATGGTTCTCATTTTCTCCTAAGATTTACTATTCTTTCTTTCTTTCTTTTTTAATCTATGGTCCTCTTTTTTCTCCTGAGGTTTACTATTTCTTTCCTGAGGTTTTCATGCCTTGCAAACATGTTTTGCATTACTTAATTAAGGGTAGTTATATAATGATTTAAAAACATGTTAGTTACAATGTCTGGTTCATCTAAGTGTGTTGATTGATTTTTGATATATGTTCTAATTTTTTTTATTCCTCTGAAGTTAGTTAAATTTGGATTATATACTTGATATTTTCCATGTTATGTGGTAGAGAGATTCAGTTATTTTTCTCTATTTTGTTTGTTTTTCCTTGTATTTTTTCAGGTAATGTTTTTGGACGTGTTTGAAATGCAAACACTGTCTTTTGGGTGGTAGTTCCAGTCTTAGTTAATATCTTTCAATTTAACTGAATTTTAAAAACGTCTTTCACATATGAGTAGCATAGGGATCCATTAGAGAAGACAGACTTGAGGAATGCGCTCTCCCTCTTTCCTTTTGTGGTCGCCCGCTCTCTTCAGTGTGTATGGTTTCCAAGCTTTCTTTGTGATTCCAAGTCCAGAAAGGCTGCAAGTTTTCCACTAAACCAACCCCAATCTAAGTGACTTCAAAGATCATGTTCTTTTACTCTTGTCCTTACAACTATTAACTCAGAGAATTAATTTGACTGAAAATGTACTTAATTTTATCAGGGAATAATACACATTATACACATTTAAAAATATTACCAAGTATAAAGTGAAAATAAAGTCAGTCATATAATCCTATGTGCTGTCATTCATGTTTTGGAGTAGTTATCATTGTATTTTTATTCTTTTAAATAAAAAAAATAATGAAAAAAATAAAATAAAATTAGAAATATTTGTAAAAGAATTCCTAACAAAATAAATTTTAAATTCTCTCTAATGTTGCATTTCATATTTATATTCATCTTAATTAATTTAAGGCATTTTCATAATATTGGAAATTCAGGATATATTCAAATTTTACTTATGAATAATTCTAAGAATATTTTTAGGCATGCAGTTTTAATGATTTATTAATTGCCTACTAAGATACATTTTTGAAATTTTGGATACAGGGCCTGTGATTTTAAAAATATATCAGACTTTGAAACATATCAAGTTGCTGTTAACGACGGCATAAACAAAATAGAAATACCATTTATTTCAATTATATTATTTTATATTCTAGACAAAAAGAAATTTAAGAAATAATTATTTTAAAATAATTTATTCCTCTACTTTAATTTTTAGTGTAGAGTTTTATACTGGTTAAAATCATTGAGTTTGATTAAATACACATACCAGTCTGAACTCCAACATTAAATATGACCTGGAACAAGTTACTAATTTCTCTTATTCTTATTTTTTCCATCTATGAAATGGGTATAAAACAGTATTTACATAAGAGTATTGTTTTGAACATTAAAAAAGATAGTGTAATTAAAACATTGTGTTTAGCCCCAGTACAGTAATAATGTTTTGTTATTATATAATGTCCATGACAGACAGAATCTTGGTTGCAACATTCAAGAGATATGACATTGAGGTGAAAGTTAAGGTTTAGTAAATATTGAATTCAGAATATGCTCCATATGTATTACTTTCAACTCTGTTTAAAACAAGTTGTTTAGGATTGATTTTTTTCCAACATAGATACCCAAGTTTTAACCTGAGTCCATTTTGATGAACTGCTTGACTCTGTTTTTATATCCATTTCTCTTTTTGATGATACATAATTGTAATCTAGAATAATCCTTTTGAAACACAGCATGTAATTTTACGTATGAAAGTTGCATATTAACATTAAATTTAGCACTAGCACTCCAGATGGATGAGGAGGTACAAACATCTCTGGATAAACATATCTTCTTAATGTTGAGAACAGGAACTTCTTAACTTTCATGTACAAAATAAATAGCTTATAAAATAATATTCATTAAGCATAAATGTATTTCACTCATTAAGTAAATGATTATGAGGAATATACTATAATATTGTCATAGATATATACATAAAGTTTTATAGACTATCTTCAACTGCCTTAAAATTTGGAATGATAACTGTACAATTATCAAATGTAGGATGTTATCTAAAGTAAATAAATTTGTCCAGTGTATTTAATGCTTAATATAAACGTAATTTTAAAACAAATTTAAACAAAAATAATTTTCAGATGGGATTCTGACAATCTTCAAATACTTCCTGAAGAGGTGGCAGTTGAGAATTTAGGATAAACTTTGAAAAATGTCTAGAAGAAAGAAAGATCATTATACGAATCATACAATGCCACATGAGTTCTTCATTATCTGGTAATTGACCTGAGGTACGCTAGCACTGACTGCCATTTCAAGATAATCAAAGAGCTCCCAAAATAAAGTGTCTGGAACAGACATACCCATGGCAGAGAAAGAAAACCATGAAAAAATCAGCATGAGAAAGATAAAAATGAAAATATCATCTTTGTTAAATTTAAGGAAAAAAGAAGGGATTCCTACCAATATGAAAATCGATCTACAAAATATCTGGCTAGTACTTCTCAAATCTGTCAATCATCAAAATAAAAGTCTAAGGAATTGCAAAAGCACTGAGGATCCTAAGGGACATGATGACCAAATGTGATATGTCCCAGATGGGGTTTGGTAGCTGATAAGGACATTAGGTAAGAAGTCAGATAATCTGAATAAAGTGTGAACTTTAGTAAATAATCATGGATTAATATCAGTTAGTTAATTGTAGCAGATATACCACACTAATGTAAATAATAAGATGTTCATAAGTGACAATGGATATGGAATGTATGGGAACTTTTCACTGTTTTTGCAAACTTTCTTGTAAACTTAAATTATTCAAAAATTTTAAGCTATTAAAAATAAAAACTCCTAGTTTCATTTTAATAAAAAAAAGAAAAAGAAAACCTATTCTGAATTTTGGATTAAGAAGCATGTTCAGATTTCTAACATCTCAATAGATGGAAGATGTGCAGATTTGGGTTTTACATAATTAGAGTGACCTGCTGACATAGAAACAACATTTTAATATGTTCCCTTTGCCAACCAGTTTCACTTGTGATTCAGTTTTAACAGTGTATCTCTGGATTATATCAGGAGAGAGCACTATAGGAAAGTCAAACTGTCACTCTGGAAAAAGTACATTGTCATTACTTATACACTGCTGTGTGAGATCTCAATGATGATGTGGAAATACATATGTCTTTCTCCATCAAACCGACAATCTTTTGGAATTTCTTAGTTTTGGATCCATTCTTTGAATATTATAATGTGTGCATTTTTTTCTAAGTATTAGCAATTTTTGTGGTCCTTTTTATATTTTATTATTAATGAAAAACAATTTGTGTTTTGAATAGTAAGAGTAATTGAGGATTATATATATATATATATATATATATATATATATATCATATATTTATATCCTGTTAGAACTCATATATGAGAGTTTTCATAATTTCTAAAATATAAATTTTATGAGACTTCTTTAAAGTCACATGTGTACCATACTGTTTCTTTTATATTATGCCTTCGCTGAGAAATTAAAAAAAAAACTGTTTTAGTCTCTTTTTTCCTGAAAATGTAGTATTCTTTAAAAAAAACAGCATTTATCTCAGAAAATTACCATTAAGTATTAAATTATCCAAACAAAATTAAGCATACTTAACCATTCTTTCCCAATTATGTAGCATACGCAGTATGTGGCAAAAGAGAGAGAGAGTTCCAATAGTTTATATTTAGTAATTAGCACTAATTATCAATGGTCATATCTATGCATTTAGTTAGAATCAACATCATCCTGTTTTTGTTTTCAAATTTTCCAGCCCAAATTTTTCACTGTTTTTTTTTTTTTTTTTCTTTTTTTGATCCCTGGGATTGAACTCAGGGATACTTGACCACTGAGCCACATCCCCAGCCCTATTTTGTATTTTATTTAGAGACAGGATCTCAGTTCACTGAGTTGCTTAGTGCCTTGCCATTGCTGAGGCTGGCTTTGAACTTTCAATCCTCCTGCCTCAGCCCCTGGAACAACTGGAATTATAGGCATGTGCTGCCACACCCGATTCATTGCTTTTTGTGTGTGTGAGGGGGTTCCAGGGATTGAATTTAGGGGCACTCGACCACTGAGCCACATCCCCAGCCCTATTTTGTATTTTATTAGAGACAGGGTCTCACCAAGTTGCTTAGGGCTTCACTAAATTGCTGAGGCTGGCTTTGAACTCACCATTCTCCTGCTTCAGCCTCTGGGATTATATTAGAAAATCCTAAAGAAAGGTTCTCTTGCTAAAGTACAATGAGCAGATAGGATTGACATCTGTTTATTCTTTTTAATAAATTGGTGAAGTGCCACTAACTTTACTAATTGGGAGATGTAAACTGGGAATGCAAATGATACCTTCTGTAGTTTCATCTTCGGGATACAAACCAAAGTCCAGCTCAAAATCCCATACCTCCGAGTGAAGTCCAACCTCTACGTTATATCTGGAAACCTCTGAAGTAAAGGTTGGCTACCCTTCACATAACCCATGCTGTATGGTGGGGTATTGAATAAAACCTGCCATTGAAACAGAAAATCAAGGACACAAGAACCCTGGTGAGGGGCTTGGGAGGATGCACAACATGTCTTGATTAGATTCTCATTTTTTTCTTTTTGGAACTAGCTTCCTGGTCAGGTTTTCTTAGTAGTCTCTATTTCTGACCTTTGAGAGACTCTCCCTTTTTTATCACCCTCTGTGGACCCTTGAGGCATCTGATAGACATGAGTGCTCCTGGGATCCATGCAGCTTTGTCTTCCCATGGGATGGTTCAGTTCTACCATAGTCGTATTCTTTCAGCCTGAAATTCAGCTTCTTTGGCAGCAGAGATTAGCGGTCCTTTCATTTTACTCCAGGCAAGTCTACATCTGCATACTTACTCTCATAATTATTTAGAGACTTGGTTCTGAAATCTTCTATATTTCTTTCACACATAAAGGATTATCTTAAGTTCATCAGCCTGTGGAAACGGTAGAGCTGCCTCTGAGTTATGTCACCAGTTTTTAAATTTGTTCTTTTTAGACATTCATGACAGTAGAGTGTATTTTGACATATTTTACATACATGGAGTAAAACTTATTCTAATTAGAAATCCATTCTTGTGGTTTTACATGATGTGGAGTTTCACTGGTGGTGTACTCATATCTGAATATAGGAAAGTTAGGTCTGATTCATTCTACTGTCTTTGCAACGCCGATCTCCCTCCCTTCCTTTCATTCCGCTTTGTCTAACCCACTGAACTTCTATTCTTCCCCCCACCCCTGTTTATTGTGTGTTAGCATCCACATATCAGAGAGAACGTTTGGCCTTTGTTTTCTGGGGATTGGCTTATTTCACTTAGCATGATATTCCCCAGATCCATCCATTTACCAGGAAAAGTCATAAAGTCATTCTTTTTATGGCTGAGTTAAATTTCATTATATATATATATATATATATATATGGAGGCAAATTCATAGTGGGATAGNATATATATAATATTGTTGAAGGGCATCTAGGTTAGTTTCATAGCTTAGCTATTGTGAATTGAGCTATTATAAACATTGATGTGTCTATGTCACGGTAGTATGCCAACATTAAGTACTTTTGGTATGTACTCAAAGTGGGATAAGGGAGTCAAATGGTGGTTTAATTCCAGGTTTGGAGGAATCTCCATACTTCTTTCCAGAGTGGTTGCACCAATTTGCAGTCCCACCAGCAACGTATGAGTGTACCTTTTCTCTCACATCCTTGTCAACATTTACTGTTGCTTGTATTCTTGATAATTGTCATTCTGACTGGAGTGAGATGGAATATCAGTGTGGTTTTAATTTGCATTTCTGTAATTGCTAGCATTGTTTTTCATATATTAGTTGATCATTTGTGTTCCATTTTATGTGAAGTGCCTGTTCAGTTCCTTTACCCATTTATTGAGTTATTTATTTGTCGTCGTTGTTGTTTGGTATTAAGTTTTTTGAGTTCTTTATATATCCTGGAGATTAATGCTCTATCTGAGGTCAGGTGGTAAAGATTTTCTTCCATTCTGTAGGCTCTCTCTTCACATTCTTGATTGTTTCCTTTGCTGTGAAAAAGCTTTTTAGTTTGTTACCTATTTTAAAGCTTTACTGTCAAGTAGACCTCCTCCAAGGTTGTTATGTTTAACAAGCGGCATCTAGGTCAAATTGGCATTTGACCTAAATCGGGATTGACTTCATTACAGCAAGCTAGAAGGAGATGGGGCATGAGAAACATATGAAGTTTTTAATGTGCCAGTTTGGAAAAGGTTCACATCACTTTGTCCAGTTTTCTGTGATAGAAATAATTACTTGGGCACACCTAATTTTGAGGGAATACAGGGAGTCTGGTTGTATCCTCAGGATTAAAAAATAGGGAATTGGTGAAGAACAAGATGAATACAGACACCAAATGGATATGCTAATGGAAATATATGATCCATGAGATTGCTGGATGAATACACAACCTTCTCAAAACAAATCAGTAGGACCATTTTTTGTTTGTTTATCTTTGTTTTTTAAGGATGTGCAGTTGGAAGAATTAAAATGCATATATATTTCAATTTTCCTGCCACACAAACACCAAGAGCCAAGTAACAAAGTAAAAAAAAAAGATGAGAAAGAAAATACAGGTGAAAACTCTGTGTATGTGTGTGTATTCTAGAGACAGATACAGCACCTAATCACAGAAGTAAAGAATGACATACACTGAATTAAGGCTCAAAACACAGAAATAGTCTAAGGAAAGATGAAAACATTAACAGATATACTATGGGACACAAAAAATGGCAGACATATCCCTGAAAAGACTGCAGATATGATGTGTTATATTGCTGAATGTTTCTCCACATGGAAGAGCAGGAAATAAATTTAAGACTGAGTGACATACAAACCCCCAGTTTTTGTAGGAAGCAGAGGGCAGACATGGTGGGCTGGGGAAGATGTGTGTGTGTGTGTGTGTGTGTGTGTGTGTATTGCCTTGGCAGCCATTAATTGAGACAGCTGGAAGAAACCATTAAATTCTAAATCACCACAATGAGAAACTTGCAGTGTACAGGGTTGAACTGTGAATCACATAGCTCTCCAGCATATTCTGAAATGGGACGATGGAGCAGAAATATGCCCCTCAACAGATGGAACCACTGATTTGATCAGAACCAGATCTGAAATAACAACCCTAAATGTAAACTGCTACTGCTCCAATCTATTCACCACAATTGCTCTTTAGCCACAAGCCATAAACAACCACTTCCACTGTATGGAACACCCCTTCCAGTATGAGTCATATTTAAACATAACACATTCTGAAAACCGTACAGCTATGGAAAGGTACTGCAAGACAAATTGTATAAAAACATCACAATACAAAAGGAAAAATTTTGACATCATGAAAAATGTTCAAATAGGACCATCTAGGTGACTTAAAAGAATCAGAACAAAGGGATATGACTTTTATAATGCCATGATTTAAAGAAAACATGTAAAAGAATAAGAGGGAAAACAACAAAAAGAATGAGATTTATCTGACATTGCAAGAAAGTAATCCATGTTAGAAGCAGTGAAATTTTCATAGACACAGGGAAGAGCAGTCAGATAAGCACAGTATAACCTTTTGACAGTTGATATATGAGAAATGAAAAAAAAAAAACAATGAAAATTATGGTATAATGAGATGCTCAGGATGGTGTGTATTGTACTTGATATTTATTAAACAGATGAAACCAAAGGGAAAAGAAAAGAAATGAGAAGACTTAGGAGGAGTAAAATTTCTTACGATAAAGACAAATACATAGATTGAAAGGGGGAAAATTCTTACAAGGAGGGATTAATATTGAGACATATCATGGAGAATACCCTGGATTTGGAGGATTAAACAAAACAAGTTGTCTAGAAAGTACAAATTCGTGCTGGCTCAGATTTCTATAAGCAAAAGTAATCCAGTGGGTAGAATACAGAGTCCAATATGTAATCTAGTTGTCCTTTGAGAGCAAAAAAAATGATGGCGAGTCTTGAGTCCATGTATGCCAAGAACCAAAAGTAAAGAAACAACGGAAGTAAGGTTGCAAAATAGAAGGCAGATCTTTAAGCCCCCCAAATTTAGAAATACCAGAAAATAAAAATTCAGAGAGAATCAAGGCGTCATCAAGAAATCATTGTGCTGATTTAGCAGAGATGTGGAGAATACACATTGAACTATAGATAAATCCATTGGAAATAATTCTTCTAAGATAGTTGAAGTTAATGAGATGAAGTTCCTTTTGATTAAGAGTATCTAGTGTCAGGTTTTAGAAGGGCATTTTAGTCACATGGAGTATCCAAGTTTTCTGTCATTTTTCTAAAATTATCCATTTTTTTAAAAGTATTTTATCATGTTGCCAGTATTTATCCCAAATTTCTGCTTCTCAGTAATGAACATGAGATTCTAATGAAAATTATTGCCTTACTAGTATTGTGCATTAAATAAAAATGACTTTAATTAATTGAGTCTAGATTTTTCTTACAATAGGGGATCTGTTTCTGAAAAAAATTTGTCTTTTTAATTTCGTCTCTTTCAATTTCAATAATATTGTTGAACTATGTATAATAATTTTATGAAAACATACACTATTTTGAACTACTAAAGTTCCTATACAACAATGTATTTTTACAGTCATACTTTTGCATAATATAAATATAAATCCTTATTCTTTGCATATTCTTTGCATAAAATATTCTTGGCATACTTTTGTTATTGTTTTGTATTTTTCATTGATGGCTTCAATTTTAGAAAATTACGTCTTACCAGTGATAATGAGGGGTACATTTTTAGACAGTAAGACTCAACCATGGGACCATTATTAAAATTAATGAGCATCGCTGTTAGAACACAATAAATCTTTATTATTAATGTCCTTTAATTGTTAATCATCATTAAGTAGTTAGAACATCATTATAATTTCTTTTCCTAAGTTTCATTTGAATTTTATCAGCAATAAAGAAAATCCTTACTTTCTGGGTTGGGAATACAGAATTTATGAAATATTTCTATGTAAATTACATGTCTTGAATTTTGTGGCATTGGGAGTGCAGCTAAAATTGAGAGACATAAGAGACTGGTTGCAATTAGAAATAGCTACTTCCCCCTTAACTTCTGTCTCAAGACGTTTAGCAAATTGTCTACAAGTTGCTGTTCTAAACAACAAAAAGTATCAGTCATTGTAATATGTTCTTGTTAGCTGGTTTCAAAAGTTTAATTCTAAGAATTGAAAATTTCCTTCATCAATCCAAATCAATCCAAAATCCTTGTAGGTACAAATTCTCAAATGCACTGTTAGCATCAAAACAATGCTATCATTTACTTTTTACTCCTGTGGCTGAGTTGATATGTTTAGCTTTGTCCTTTACTTCTTTAGGTTATCATTTAGCACCTTTAAGAAGGAGAACAAAGTACCAGAAATGGAACTAACATGCATGTTTCCCCAAAGGTGACTTCAAGTGGGCACAGCTGCCTTTTTCAAGATACAAATATACTTTTTCCACATAGTGAATTAGATAGTCAAAGTCCTTTTTCTATCTCACTAGGTAATAAAAAGTACTTTTACTTTCCACATTTCATCTGCAATGGCATCGGGTGGCTTTTAACTCTAATTTGGAATAGAGCATAATATGCTGAGAGGCGGGAAAATATCACTTTAAGTCATAAAGAATTAGATTAGGTATTTCATTTCTCTGTGAGTAAAGATGAATATTTTACCAAGATTAGAGAAGGAGGAAATGCACGGCACACACAGAGGTATGTCCTGCCTTATCTGTGTTCTGTCACTCACTACTGCTTGAAACTGTTTCTCTGACAGGCTCTAATATTTCTCATAGCAGCTTTGAATGAATTTAGGAGAAATTAGGATGAGTGTCCCTTATTATTTCTAAGTATAACAGCCATATTTTTCTTTTGATATAATAGAAAAATATTTAAAGACCTACGAACACAGTGCCTTTCTCATGGTATACAATCTACATGAGGCAGATCATCGATGAGATATTTCTCTAAGTGATGGCTGAGTAAATCACCTCGTTTTCATTGTTTCCAAAGTGTTGACCAACATGCCATCATCCTGGCTTCCCCCTACTGATTTAAACACATGATTCAGAATGACTTTGGAGGGTGGTGATACTCACGGATTTATGGGGCACTTGTATGTGGGATTCTCATCACTGTACAGCAACCCTGTCGTTTTTGTGACAGAGCCTGTTTGATGGGTTTTGGATTTATGGTGGAAATAATTCAGAACAGAGTAATAATTTTCCCTTGGCAATTACACTACCATTTGGTACTTTGTCCCTAAGGGAAAAACGAATGTGCCAGGATCTGTACGTGAGTTTAGTAGCTGGATGTAGGGAACAAATCAAGGTCAGAATACAGATGTGGATTACATGATCACTGAATTCTAGTTCTGGGTCCTCAGTCTAAAGACTGCTCATATCTTTGTGGCACTTTACAGTTTACAAAATACTTTTCCATTTCCCTGTCTGTTAATTCAGAATGACTCTGGAAAGTAAATGCTATTTTCCTGTTTTATAAAGATGAAAACCAAGACTGAAAGGTTGCTTTTCTTGAAGTTAGTTATTCAATAAATATTTTAAGCATATACCACATGAAATCTTTAAGATATATATTAGGGGCCAAGTGTGGTGTCACACATCTGTAATCCCAGAGGCTTAGGAGGCTGAGGCAGGAGGATTGCAAGTTCAAAGCCAGCCTTAGCAACTTAGCAAAGCAATTCAGTGAGACCCTGTCTCTCCAAATAAAATATAAAAGAGGGCTGGGGATGTGGCTCAGTAATTAAGCTACCCTGGGTTCAATCCCTGGTACAATAAAAAAAAAAGATACACACTAGGGGTACAGAGATATTTAAGACTTAGTCCCTGCTTTGTCTTGTTAATCATTATAAACATACAAATTTCTACATATAAATTTCAAATATGTAGAAAAACTGGCCAAAAAAGAATATAACAAAGCCCTGTCCATTACTGCATCAGCAGTTATTTACTCATGGTCTGTTCTCTTTATCCACTTCCCCATCCAAACCTTTTATGCTATTTTGAAGCAAATTCCAGACATCCAGTCAATTTATTAAAAATAAATTTGCATGTCTTTGAAAATGATTAACATGGATACCTTGATTGGATGTTGGCCGACTTCCTGTATCTCTTTTGGCTGGTCTTCTAAAACCTTTCCACTTGCAGTATCATTCTTTTTGCATCCTTTCACACTCTCACAATTATTTATTTTAAATGGATCTACATTTTGGAGCTTCATGTTGTGTTAGACTAAAATTGCAACCTTAGCTGTATTTAGAAAATCACATTGGCCTTGTGCATGTACTAAGATGCCCATAGATACACAGGAGTTGGGCATGGTTTTGAAATTTCTTTTTGAGATTTTCAATTGTACTGTCTTTAGGTTTCTTTTCAGGCCCAAAAGTCTTCCCTACAGTTATGTCCAGGAAGCAGTTTCCTTATACCCCTACGCCATTATATGAGTCCTTGCCCCTTTCTAGCTCAGTCTTAAGTCTAGGACCCCCAAATTCTTGATGACCTCAAGTTTTCTCTCTCCTATAGAGAACTAGAGATAGAAACTATTTCTGTTGTTAGAAGGTTTTCCTTTTCTGTAAATTAAAATCAATATGCTTACCCCCTTTTTTTAGGTCACATCCCAGTACTCTATTGATTTACCTGTGCCAACAATATATCTGAATATTTTATTTGTTATAAGGTATGCTTTTCATGGTAGGTATACTTCTGCTAACTAGAGTCAGTCTCTATAGGCCTAGGCCTGAGCTGAAGGTATTCCCTGATTTAAGGAGATTAGACTAATTCTGAAGGAACCCAGAATATGGGGATCAGTAGTGAAGAAAGTGACTTTGGCAGATGTGGCTCAAATATGACCAAATGTGAAAAATTCTATCTACAATGAGTCCATGAAGGACCAATTTGAAAATCACAGCAATGATCGAAACCACTGCTCCATCCTCATATTCTATTATGTTTTTCTTCATATAGTCTTCATGGTTTATTTCCATTTGAAATAATCCATCTACTTCCCCCCATGTTTCCTTTTACTACAAGATGTGAAAAATCAATACATAACTTTTGCCAAGTCTTTTTGGAATAGTGGTAAGAATATCAGGGCTTAGTACCAATACCACCTTTCTTTGGGATATTTATTACCTTGGAGATGTTATTTAACCTCTTTGAGCCTCAGTTTTAATCTGTAAAATTTAATAGTAATATTGCCATCCTCAGAAGATTGTTATGAGGTTTTAATAATGTAATGCAAGGAGTACATTGGCCCCTGGACTGACACCCAGTGTGATAAGGCAATGCTAGCTATCACCTTGGCTCTCATATCTGCATCAGGTCCTCTTTTACTTTGTCTAGGACAAATTAACGCTTGACAAGGACTGAAAATATCCACTCAGATTTGCCAAAAACTGCAATATATTGTAACATTTAACTTGATATTTCTAATTTTTGTGTTCCATCCAGAGAAAATAATTCAGAATGTGTAAAATCAGTGTGCACAAAGGTGTTTATAGTCCTGTTATTTATGAGCTGAAAATGTATATAATCACAGTTCTTAGCAATAGCCAACTAGACTTGTCTTTGCAACAGAATTTTCTTAGAGTCAATCCAAAGGTAATTATGAAAAAGTTTAATTGCATGCAAAATTATTATAAGCTAAATGTATAAAATTCTATGTGCAGTAAAGTCTACAAAAAAGCCAAAGTTTTGATGTAAAGTTTAGAGTAGATATACCCAGTTATTTTTAAGTGGTTTGGTTTGAGTGATGTCTTTTCTCTTTTCCAGTTTTCTGTTATTCACACATTTCTCTAAAAAGCAGCTATATAAGAAGTTAGAAGCTTCACTGATTTATGGACCTCTAGGTTAATGATTTGATATCCTGATGGCAGTAAACCTAACCTCTGCAAAATCCTGCTGGAATTTTTTACTTCTTTTACTCCCAAGTGGCTCTTTAGATCATTAGAAAACTTCATTGCTGAATAAGCAGAATTCCACACTAGCTTTAAAATTGTGTTTTCTATGGAAATCATTAGCTATGTGAATAATTTTCCTGTATTAAATTCACTTTATTTTCTGTATTTAAATTTGGCACTAACTCTACTAATTAACCAAAATTAGAATATACACCTCCCTATAAAAAAGTAGATATTCTTTTAAAGTGTATTTATTGCTTAAATTATTATCAGTAACCTTTCTCATTATCTAATGCTGCTTTTAACAATTAAGCAACAATAATATACAGATGCTAAATATTGGAATATTTTTGATACCTCTATAAAAACAACTTTCTAAAACAAATATCATGCATGACCTAGCTTAAAAAAACCATTTGTTTTTATGTCATCTATTTCACTAAGTATAAGGGGTTTTTTGTAAGCATAGTGTGCACAGTGAGAGAGGATCAACCAGGAACTCATATTTCACTTGATTCTCTTTTTGGAAGACCACGTGGCACATTTGAGATTGTTCTCCACAGCAGCCAGACCTTGTAAAGCATAAATCAGATCATGTCATTTCCAGCTTACAAATTTATGGTGCCTTTCCATCACACATGGAGAAAGAATCTGGGCTCCTGCTGTACAGTAAGAGAGTCTGAGTGCCTCCACACTGGTGTATGTGTAGCTGGGCCGGAGGTGCTCCTAGGTCTGCACTTGGTTTCTGCAGGAACAGAAGCAGGAATCATGGCCAAGACCACCTCCAATAAATCACCTTCAAGGTGAACAAGAACAAAAACATGAACTTGGTGTTGGGAATCCAAGATTTAGAAATGGATTGATGGAATGAAGGAATCCTCTCCGTGTGGTTTGAAGTCTTGTTGATGGAATTCTGGTGTTCATAAGGCAAGACACTGGGTCCCAACTCCAGAACCAAAGATAAAAAATAATAATTGCAAAGAATTCTGGCTGAGAGCAGGCACTGAAACACATCAAGAAAGAATCTGAAAATAAAAATTGATTAATATGGAAGAACTGGACTAAGAGAGGGCTACTGATGAGCTGTTCTTTGAGAGAGGAAATCAAATGAGGAGGAATGTTCTAAGGGAAAACACTTGGCTAAATAGATGGAAGAGAAAAACCCAGCAATGAAGAACCAGGTTGCATTTTATAAGGAGCACCTGACTGGACTAGAGGAGAGGAGCTCGGAGTTCTGCAGAGTTTCCCCTGAGCTGTGTCAAATGCTCCTGAAGACGTGGAAGCAATGTTGAAGCAGGATGAGTCTCCTTTAGCCTGTGCTGATCTACAGGGCAGGTTATCATCATAGCATGCAGTAGTCCCTCAGCTCCTCCACTCTGGCTAACAAGTGCATGTGCTGTGTCCGTCACACCAAGCACAGCATGCTGGAGAAGGCAGGATGAAGCAAATGTGTGCAACAAGCAAATTTCCTTCAATTTTAATTCCCAGAGTGGAACTTTTTTTTTCACCATATCAAAAAAAACCCCAAAAAACAAAAAACAAAAAAACACCACTGAGAGATAAGACCATTGAAGAGAAGCACTGGAATATGGAATCAGCAGAGTCATATCACATTTGGGTCAGCAGCAATTTGGAAAGGGCAGTCCTTTTTCTACGTTTTTTGTACTTTAATTTGATCTCTAATAATTACAGAAATCTTCCCAGTCTTTATCATTTGGTGGAACTCCATTCTAACAAAGCTTTGGTGTGGAGTGGGCTAAATGAATTGAGAGAAGAGGATGATAGGAACAAATTCTTGGGGCAATAGTGCTGGGCAGAATTGTCTAAGTTGTAACTTTTTGATTTTCTCCTTTGACTATATAGGAGGTATTTCAATTTAACTTATGATTATTATTAGCTTATTATACAAGTTAAAAGACCAAAAGGACAGAAAATGCACCGTTTTTACTGTTTATGATTAAAGTAAAATACGGTATTATTTTTTTAATCAATGTAAAAGTCCCCTTGGCTTACATACCTTTTCTCTATCATGAATACTGACATTTTCCTTCACTCACTATCCATAATAAATATGTTTTCTGATAGAAAAAGAAACTGAGAAACGATCTGAAGTCCTTATTCAAGGACCTTCATGGCCTCGCTGCCAGCAACCTCATACCCTACTCCTCCCCAAGTTTTCCCCAAGTTCTCCCAACCTGGCTTACTCTCCCTCCATGGCAGCTGGTATGACATTGTGTATTTATTGGTGTATTAAATCTAATGTGATAAATGCTGTGAAAGCGACATGAAAACATATGTTCAAGAAAGAAGCATTTAAAACTAATTCAAAACAGGATTTTGAGAGGAAGCCTCATGTGGTAGAAGGTAGTCCTGATTTTGAATTCCAGCCATGCCACTTATTAGCCAGGCAAGCTTGGAAAGGCTATTCTATTATATAAATAAACTCTGGCTTCTTTATCTAAAAACGGGCTTGAAGCTCAGTGTTACTTTTTTTTTTTTTTTTTTTTTTTTGGTACCAGGGCTCAGGGACACTCAACCACTGAGCCACATCCCCAGCCCCATTTTTTATTTTATTCAGAGGCAAGGTCTCACTGAGTTGCTTAGTACCTCGATTTTGCTGAGGCTGGCTTTGAATTAGCGATCCTCCTGTCTCAGCTTCCTGGGCCGCTGGAATTACGGGTGTGTGCCACCATGCTCAGCATGATTATTACTATTCTTTTTTGTTGTTGTTGTTGTTGATGATGGACCTTTATTTTATTTATTAGTATGTGGTGCTGAGAATCAAACCCAGTGCCTCACATATGTTAGGCAAACACTCTACCACTGAGCCACAGCCCCAGCCCCAAGTATTACTATTCTTAAGGACAGTAAGCTCAAATAAACTTAGATCATTTTCCCATTACATCATAACTGGTGTACAGTAAGTGCTCAATACATAATAAAGTAAAATTATTAAGTTGATAGTTTTCTAAAAAGAATTTGGTTAACTTTGACCATAAAGCTAAGCTCTTTCTCATTTTTGACCAAATAATTGACATCTGTTAACTTTTCCAATCAATGACCAAACATTGACCCTGCTTTGTTAGTATTTAGGAGACACTCTCTATTAAGATGATAACCAATTTCTGTGGAAGTGTAATTGCAAATAAAGAAGAAAGTGTGTGTGAAGAGGAAAGGCTGGTTGCTGTGGTGAAAGTGAGACTATGCAAGTTTCAAAAAAAAACTTTACTTCTGGATGTTTTGCTTTATTTCTTTACAATAATTTAATTTGGGGGCAGTGGGGATTGAACCTAGGGTCACTTTAGACCTGAGTCACATGTCTAGTTCTCTTTTACTTTTTCTTTTGAAACAAAGTCACACTAATTTGCCCAGAAGACCTCAAACTTGTGATCCTCCTGCCTCTTCAAAGTTGCTGGGGTTATAGGTGTGCACAACCACATCTGGCTGCATGTTTTATCTTTAATTATTATTTGATTTTTAATTATTTATTACCATGAAGTGTCTATTGAAGAAGGGACTTGAGAGATAATATAGTTCACCCTTGGCACTTTACTGACCAGGAGAAAGAGATTTTTAAGTCCTCCATCAATTTATTTAAAAGCATTGTGTAAGTTCTTCTATGGAAGTCACTTGCTAACAGAAAAAAGGGCAGAGATGTTCATATCATGCCTCTGCTTTCTCGCTATCTATTAAGCTATTTATTTTGTAGTAGACTGGTTTATTCAAAGCTATTGGTGAGATGACTTGGCAAGTGCTCCTGCTTTTAAGAGTTATGACATTATTGTCATAATTTAAGTTTAAGGAACTTCTATTGAGTGCCTGCTTTATGCTAGGTTCTGCACTAGGCTTTGGGGATAAAAAAAGTTCAGTAAAGCACACTTTGTTTTCTTAAAGATCTAAGTTCAGTTTGGAAGAAAGATATTATGATAAAATTATGACTAATTTTGTAATAATTATTATGAATGGAGATTTGCCAAGGTTTTATTTAAGCCCGCAAAATGGGTACCTAAGTCAATTTGGGGACCTGCTTCCTGACAGAGAAGAAGCAGGAGGAAGAGTGTGGCTATCAGACTATTTTCTGTGCAACTTTACACATTCCTAATTTTATGGGACTACAAATACATAACCTCCATTTTCATTTCCATAGACAATAATTTAGCAATATATACAAATCTTACCACTTGTTTCTCCAGGAACTGATTAAAGGTACCATTGCATTGGTTGACAGAGAAAAGATGTTTTAACAGATTTTTTTTCTTTTATTGTCTGGTACTCCCAAGGACTACTGGGGATTCTAATCTGTGCAATAGGATCTTCCTACAAAGAACTTATAAAAGTCTTTTAATAATGAATAATAAAGAACAATATGTAAAACCTAATAGTCTTTGTTAATTAAGCATTTCAGCAGTGCTTTAAAATCTATTCCTAAGGGACAGGGACAGTGTCTTTTGAGTGTATTGTGAAATATCTAGTAGGCTATTCATTGGCTTTAAACAAACATCCAATTAGTGAAGATTGGAATATTGTGGTCTGAAGAGTCTGAGGAGTGTGCCTTTTTCCACCCAACATTTCAAGCATCTAAGTATCAATTGCCTTCAGAGGAAACTCACAGTAAAATAAGTTATTTGTGTACAAGCCACCCATCATAGTAGATTTGAGTTAACATTCACAGGGATTTGGAATGGTTTTTAAAAAGCAGATCTGAATCTTAAGTGGGAAAACAAAACCAGCTAAGATCAGAACATTTCAGCATCAGCCAGTATGGTCTTGTTTTAATCTCCTGCTTCTAAATACAGGGTCTTGTATGGAGTAAAGGAGAGAAGTTTGTATGCGGGATGCGGGGAATAGGAACAGCAGCTGGGAGGCTGCACATGGACAGTCTTATATCCACTTCTTTAACATTTCTCATTGCCTTCTCTTCCTCATTGTAACTTTGATTCCTAAGTCATTTCTTAGGTCCACTCCCACCATGATAGTGGAAAAGGTAGATGTCATACAAAGTCTTCCTAAAAAGCACTAGTCAGGCTCAATCATACATGAAATATTCTTTAAATTTGCTATGTCTTCCATGGTATTAGCAACATTTGCCTGTTACAGTGCAGATTTGAGAAAGCTGCATTGTAGTGTCAGGACCTTATGTGTGTTCCCTACTGGGCTGATTACTTTACGCTAATGTAGTATCCCATTCACTGCAATACACACACTTCCTATATTGATTGCATTATCTGTAGTAGTAATCACAGATATCATTACCAGGCAATTACACAAACACACATCTAAGTTAGGTAACCTGTTCTCCAACATTATCTCTCACAATGCTTAATTTTGTAATGAAGCTGATCATCCTCTTGTCCAATTAAGTGTAGCTACATATTTTGATCAAGCAAACTTAAAGCCAAGTGTATTGAATTATGTAGTAGGTAATTACTTATATATGTTAGTTACAAAGCAGAATGAGGGCAATTTAAGTATAATCTCTTTCTTATTCTATTTGAAAACTCTTTAGAGAAGGTTAACTACTTTAAAAAATAGACCCAAACATGCTTTTGGATCAAATACAAGGGAAGTTAATTCCTGCTCATATAATTGGGCCGGGTGTAAGAACTAACTTGGCTATGCAACCATCCAAGGACCCATGGATAACTGACATGTCCAATACAAGTCTGTAAGGTGACCCCGAAAGATTCATTTCAGGAAAAGAACATAAATATTTAATGAGATAAGTCTATGGGCTAACCTTGGCAGTGAAGCACATTCATATTCTATTGGCTAAATGTTAGTCACATGTCCATGCTTAACTACCAGGAAGACGGAGCATTACAGTCTATCTTAGGAAAAAGAGGAAAACATGGATATTGGTGAGCGGTTAACAATTTCTACTATAAGAACTCAAAACAGAAATTTCTCCATTTCTCTAATGAATACTTTGCTTGCTTTAGCATTATTTGAAATTTTTATCAGTTTTGCTTTTATTTACTTATTTTTTATTGTTTACATTGTGCCACATATCTTATAAAATCTGGATCCAAGTGCTGCCTTTTAAACCTGTATTTATGAAAAAATTAAGGACTAGAGAATATGAAATTGTATTTTTTTAGGTTTTTAAATAATAAATTATGCTCATATTAATGTAGTGATTTTCAGCAAATTAAAGTGTAGATATATAGGTTAAGACAAAATGTTCTTTTAGGATATGGCCTAGTTTAACCTTTTTTTGGAAGGAATGGAGAAATGAATTATTTACTTCATTGTACAGGGAATATTAGTGGTAGAGTCAGATTGAGGTTCTTTCTCAAGTATAAGTATCTTTCCATAACATTGTTATCTTTTTTATAGACTGTCATATTGCTCACAAAGCATGTCATTAAATAATGTCCATCCCTTTATAGAGATGAAGTAAAACACAATAAATTATAAGGCTATCATATATAAATATGATATAAGGCTATCATATATAAATCTATGTAAAAATAAACAACTTTCTAGATTTTCCAAACTCTTTTGAGAGCTGTAATAAGTCAGGTATTTATTAATTTTATATATATTAATAAATATGCTCCAACAGTGGGTAATAAATCTATGAAAGCAAAATTTAACTGTATTATTGAGATGATAAAATAGCTAAAGATAAAGTTGCTTGTGTAATTATTGGTTCCATGGCCTAATTTCACTTTCTTTCTATAAGGATGTAAACAGTAGAAACTGCCCAGGAAAACTGGCATCAATCTTGTTGTACTCTAAATCATATAAGCTCTAAAGGATATTTTGAAATTATGTTACGTTTGGGGTTATCTCACCATCCTTATTTGTGTCAAATAGTAACTATGATTAATCTTGTACCATAGTCGAATAAAAATTATTACACTGACCGACATTCTTTTGTTTCAATTCAAAGAGCATACTAATTGGTTTTTATTATGAATGTTATAAATACAGCTGTAAACTAACACCTGTATTTACCTCTAATATTTGTCTGTTGTATTAAGGAAAAAATAATCTGGCAAACATTTTATAAATGAAGGTAAGAAAAGACTTGGCTTCCTCCCTGTCCACCTTCCACTATACAAATATTAAAAGTTTCACCTAATTTTATGATTATGGAAAAGAACAGTATTTTCATGAGAGGATTACCAGACTTTGCTTGCTTTCATATTTTCATGTTCCTTCTGTTAAAAGTCTGCCTTTATTTAATTATGCTTAGTCTATTCAGGCTACTAAAACAAAACACCTTAGGCTGTGTAATTTATAAACAAAATATTTTTACTCATAGTTCTAGAGTCTCTGGAATCAAAAATAAAGGTGCCAAGCCAACTGGATATTTGATGAGGGCTTGCTTTCTGCTACAAATATGGTGACTAATCTCATTCATTAAGTGATTTATGACTTAATCACTTTGAAAAGACCCCACCTCTTTATACTACCACATTGAGTATAAAGTTCCAACATATCTTTGGAGGAGATACCAATATTCAGATGATAGCAATAATTAAGGTGAAAAAAACCCAGCAAACTACACTATGTCTATATGCATTGGAGAAATCAAGGCCAACATCATCTTTTAATGTACTGCTATTTATATTGCTTTGACTTCACAAGAATTTCATATGCAATCTGCTGGAGTATAGAGATGTAACAATCTTTTTGTAATCCTTTCTTTGGGTATGAGTTCTTAAAGCATAGACAGCATGCGTTCAGATAATTTTTAGAAGTTATGTTTATGTCTTTTGTAAAGAATCTGATATTGGTCCCCCAGGTGCCACAACATCTATAAGAAAAGGAAAAGAGTAAAGAGGGAGAGTCTATTTTTTTTTACATATTAAAAATTTGGAACTCATTAAAATCTAATTTTGATTTTTGTAGGTGTTACAGAAACCAATTAAAACAGATTTTAGAAATACTTGTATTATAATCTAAAAGAGACACTAAAAATATGGATTAGCACTTTAATTTCATTGTTTTTGAAAACAATATGCATTAAATATCATTACATAGAACTATATTAAAAGTAAAGGGAATGCATTGAGTAACAAAAATTACACTGTAGAAATCAATTCTTTTCAATTATTTGTTACTTCTGTGAAGGAAAAAACTTAGGGTTGGTATAAAATCTATAATTATTATCTTATTTCAAAATATGCATTCTGATGTGTTTGTGCTCATGTAAATTTTTAACTTTGTATATATTAAGAGGCACCAGCATCTTAAGTAAGACTTTGTTTAAAAAGTCACTCATTTTATTTTTATCATATACTGTGATGAATCTTGCTTTCAACCTTTTATTTGCATAAGTCAAATCTTTATTTTTTGCACTATTGTTTATCTTTTCTGCATATAATTAACATTAGCTTTCTTCTGACTGTGCAGGGCTGGCTATTTGCCTCAGAATATTCCTCTAGAGATTATCAGATACCTGTCTGAGGAGAAGGATTTTCTTCCTTGGCACGCTGCCAGCAGAGCTCTTTATCCTCTAGATAAATTACTGGACCGCATGGAGAACTACAATGTCTTCAATGTAAAAATATATAATTTCTTCTTCCTAATTTTCAGAAGATAAACCGTTTTCTTATTATCTGCTGTATACAACTGATCCTGAGTTATTTTCATTTCTTTTGCTAGTTAATGTTATCATTTTTGGCCTGATTTTCTATGCAATACGAATGACAATTATTTGAAGAAGAAATTTAATACATGTTACCTTTTGTTCTGGCCTAAAAGTGTCAATTAAGCTTAAATGCTTTAGAATTTAAGAAGGAATATACATGGCAAATCCGTGAAGTTTAAACTTAACTTTCCTGAGTTAACAGGCTCCATGTTCACAAAGGACTTAACCTGAGTGGAGGGATCCCAAAGATCTTAACAGAATATAGACAGTTTCAATCAAGATTCTTAGCCATTATTTTTATCCAAAAGGCCATGGTGAATCCAATTCACTTCCTTAATTAACAAGGATAAGATCAACATTGAGGCAAAAGCCCATTCATAATTGGGTCCAAGGGGATACAGGAGAGCAAACAACAGATAATCCACATAGACATGAATGCATGACAAACATTTCAAAATGTTACCTGACCAGAGTTTTTAAACTCAAAGCCGAGTAAACCCAAATTGCAAGGCTGAACCTCCTAATCTGATTTAATAATCATTTAGAATATTATTAGGATTAGGTAATGCTGATGAGCTTTTAATTCCTAAATTTCTTAGCACTATGCTATTACCTTTGTGCATTATTTGTTTTTCTTTAGTTAAGAGCCTGCACTGAATTTTATAAAATTATCCAAATGCTTTATGACATACTGATTCTGCTAACCTACACATTTGGAATTACTCAAAACTGTATTGCCACGACATGAAATCTGTTTATTAGAGCCATTTAGTTGTTTGTTGGCCATCAGAATTATTTCCTGTTTTCTTGTCCTAAGCCTGCAGGAAAGGAGCTCTATCCATTTCTTTCTTTCTTTCTTTCTTTCTTTCTTTCTTTCTTTCTTTCTTTCTCATTCTTTCTTTCTTTCTTTCTTTTTATTTTAGTGAAAATAATCTTGGCTTGGCTTTTCAGTGTTATTAGTTTTGTCTAGGCCTTTACAACAGACATGCAAAGAAATGGGTCATTACAGTTTGGGTATAATTTTATCTGCTACAGAGAGACATATTACTCTTCTCTTTCTCCTTAACACAGAAACACTGCAATGCGAAACTTCTATAAAAGTAAAATACATTTTTTGTATATATTTGTATTTTAGAATAGTGTATCATGTCAAATACCTCAATTTTTGTAAAGTTAAGAACTGCTTTTACTGTAATTTCGGTGCTTTCATTCCTTTGACAAAATTCAAGGACCACATTAAAGGGAAGAAGAGTGTATCTTACATTGGTATTGGTATTTAAATACATCATTGGTTGAATAGACTGTTGACTCTGTAATAACATATCATTACAGGGAAGTAGTTTGTGTGTCTCAACTTCAACAATGCTAGGTTATTGGCTGGGCCAGCATAACAGCTTTGCATTAAGTGTACTCTATTGACATGAAATGCATAAGTATTAGATGCTCATTTTCATAAAATGTATCTACATACATTTGTATATATGTATGCAGGAGTGTCATTTTCAATATTCCTCATTTTCCTCATTTTGTTACAAAAATTGTCAGCTAAAATATTTAAGAGTGTGAATTACTTAGTCATTCAGTAGGCAAGTGTATTTCTACCATTCCAATAGTATCTTGTCCTTATTTTCTATTTTGAAATACTAAGTTGAATAGAAGTATAATAGAGTGTTGCAGTGCCTGGAATTTTACTGATATTTAAAGGTAGATAGATTTGCAATATTTTAATTGTGAATTTTAATTGTCAGGATGGAAGAATTTGAAACTAACAGTATCCTTATTTCTTCTAATCCGCCTCTGCCCCATTTAGGAATATATTTTAAAGCAAGTTGCAACAACCTACATTAAGCTTGGATGGCCGAAAAATAATTTTAATGGATCTCTTGTTCAAGCATCCTACCAACATGAGTACCGTTTTATTTTCTGATTCTCTTCTCTTCCCCCAGAACTGTACAGTAACATTCTTTTAGTACCATTATGACATTAGCAGCATGAAACTACCTTTCTTTCATTCTGCATTTTGCATTTCATTTGCCTGGGAAGACAGCTGCTGGGTAACAGTTTCTACCACACAAAGGGACTTCCTTGCTATGTTTTAATTTAAGTTCTGCCTTTATTGTGATACTGAGATCAGAACCCATGCCCCTCGTTGGAGTGATGTCTTCAGAGAAGACATAGTGTGTCGAACATTTCACTCTGTCCATTTATTTGTCTTTTACTCAACAGCCTAGGACTTCCATATCTAAAAACTATTTTTGTGTTATAATTTACTTATCTATTTATGCAATGAATTACCCTGACCTTCTCTCCAGTAGTAACACTGCTTTTTATTTCTTCTCCCTTTGATGGTATCCAGAGAACTGCGTAGGGAAGTGATAATGCTCGCATGCAGCTTTGGCAATAAGCACTGTCACCAGCAGGCATCGACACTCATTTCAGATTGGATTTCCAGCAACAGGAACAGGTAAGGTGAACTAAATCCTGTTTTTCTGATATTATTTAATGGTGCTTTCAGATGTTGGTGGATGCATTCCATTTATCAAATGGAGAAAAACAAGGCAGGAAAATGCACAGCTAAACTGTGTTTCAGGCCTACAGCTTACAAAGCAGCAGCATGAGAGCCACAGTGCACTCATCTCTGCAAAGTTTCAAGTTTTATGGTTTCTTCTGAATCCAGCCCTTCTTTCTGTATACATGTAAGATGGCACCTTATTTCAAGTGTAGTATCTCTGCTGTCTCATAAAACAAAATAATTAAATTCAGTCCAAAGTCTAAGATTCTTTATAAAGGTTGTGGCATTTATTCATAAAACAACTCCAAGTAATATGTTATCAACAAAGTAACATAACAAATGTTAATATTTAAAACAAAAAAACAAAAAGGTTATAAAAAGAGACCTTTACTCTTTCGGTGACCCTTGACAATGACCTTCCTCTTCTATCTTATCTTAGAATGGTATAATACTCAATTTTAATATAAAATATGAGGTTAAAGTTATTCAGTAGAATTACTTTTAAGCAAAAAAAAATTTTTGCACTAAATGTCACATGTTAATGAAATGAATATTAAGCAAAAAATAAAAAATAAAAAACACAGATCATTGGCCTTCCAACAACAAGTCTTTTAAACCTTTTAAAGGTGACTTTAAACTTCCAAGGGATTTTTTGTTTTTATACTGTGAGCAATGATGTCATTTTTCTCCAGCTTCTGGCTTCCATGATTAACTAGAGTCAGAGGTAAAGGAAGAGGAATTAGGGAGCATTGAGAGGCAATTCATATGGACAATGCTATTTCACGTGCCACAATGAGCTGGTCCCTGACCCGGTGGATGGGATGATCCCATGGGCAACAAATAAAGAGACTTGTTCTATATAAACATAGAGGATTACAGTCGTGTAACTTACTTAAGGAACAAGTTAGTGTTTGTCTTGTTAAGAGTCATTTAGATTTATTTTAATATATCACTCCAAATCAAAGGGTGGCTATTCTCTTCTAAAGGTCTCTGAGGGAAATCTCTCACTGCAATATTTAGTCATTTGTCATACTCCCTCACCTTCTGTAGCACTTTCCTGTTTGCCCTTTGAGTTAATTGTCTCTGGTCTTACATTAAGCCAAGAAGGAAATTATTTTATCACTATCATCTGTCGGTTGATCCATCATGTATTTGGAGACAGGGATTAAATCTGTCATCAGTCTTCTCTAGACCTAAAGTGTCCTCATTTTTTAAACTTTTACTAATGATTGTCCTTTGTGCTAAGTCTTCTGAAAACTATTCTATTAGACCTGAACACGTTGTAAGAACTTTTTTCCTTATTTTTGCCACACTCTTCAATTCTACTGCATATACTTAGACTATGAAAACAATTATTTAAAATCAATAATCCAAAATTTTATTAAGATATATATATATATATATACACATAGAAAAAAGATGAACTATATTAATTAGAAATAATTGTCTCTACTTCCTATCTTTTACTTTTGTATAGTTTGTTTTTATTTTGCTACACACATATGCCTTTTCTTAGAACTGGTAATTGTTTTCAACCCTTTCATGAGTTTCCAAGTGAATATATTTTTATTTACCATTTTATTAAGACCTGGTTTACACCATAGCATAACCATAACTTCTCTAGAGAGCTTCAAGCCTAATGCGAGTACCTTCATTTTTAAAATATAGTTCTGAGGAAAATACTATTATTGCTATTATTATATGCATTGGAGATTGAACCTTGGGGCACTATACCACTGTGCTACATCCCCAGTACTTTTTTAATTTTTTTTTTTTTTTGGAGACGGGGTTTTGCTAAGTTTCCATGTTTTGCTAAATTATGAATGTGGACTCCAATTTAAGATTCTCCTGCCTCACCTTCCCAAAATCACTGGGATTACAGGCAAATGCCATGGCGCCTAGCTGGGAAATGATATTTTTTAAAGATTTATTTATTTAAAAAAAAATGATGAGCAACTATCACTATTAGGTGTTAATAGTAAATTAAAGAGAAGAGGTGTTCAAAATTGATAGAAGATTCAGTTACAGTTTTATATATGAAGCAAGAACTAAGCACAGGATAGAGTGTAAATACAACAAAGGGAGGAATTACTGTCTTGGGGAACTCTTGCTCTCAGAGGGATGAGTAGGACTTTGTTAGATGGAAAGCACTGGGTTGCAGGCAGGAATGGGTTTGTATGAATATGTAAGGTAAGCTGATGGGGATTCTAAGCAGAAAGCACGTAGGTTGCTGGTTAATTTAAAAAGTATAGTCATTTTTTTCTTTTACTTGTTAACTTGAATAATCCATTGCTTCTATAATTTCCTTATGAATGAAAGTTCATACATAAGGAATCGGGTAATTTTGGTTTTGATAGCTCTGTTATATTTTTCATGGCAAAATAAATCAGTTTGGTTCAAATGTTTTAAGATTCTTTTGTCAGTTCCTTCCTGTGTTTATATTCTTTGCTTTGTATTCTTTTGTAACTGGACAAGTATGCATGTCGAGGGAAAATAACTATGTTTACTAGGATTTGCTTAACCAAACCTATAACTTGCCTCAGTCTCACAGGTGACTTCCAGCAGCAAGGGCATATGATACCCACCAAGCTAGCTATGTGTTAAGATTAGAGGTTTAATCTGTATGTCGTGCATAACAGTTTAATGCTTAACAATAAAACAGTTATTCAATCCTATGGATCCTTGGTGCTTAGTTAAACATTCTTAAGTCAAAGAAGAAAATAACAAGATTTCTTTTTAAATGTGCCTACAGCAATAGGCCAGTCAACCTTTTTGTTTTTATTTATTTTTGTTTATCTAACTGGAACCTTAAAAAGAGTGACCTGAAAAAAATCATCTTAAAAAAAAAGCACTTGGGCTGGGGATGTGGCTCAAGCGGTAATGCGCTCACCTGGCATGCATGGGGTGCTGGGTTCGATCCTCAGCATCACATAAAAATAAAATAAGATGTTGTGTCCATCAAAAACTGAAAAAATAAAAATATTAAAAATTCTCTCTCTAAAAAAAGGACTATATAGTATATAGTTATATAGTATATAGTATATAGTTACTATTTATACTACTATATAGTATATAGTTACTACTTATAAAATATTTGGAAAAATGTATATTTATGCTAGTAAATATAAAGAAGAGTGAATCATGGAAGTTGTGGGGGTTACAGATCTTTGGAGTGCTGTGCAACTGTGCAGTGTAATCTTTCTACATTAGAGAGAGGGTTAAAATCAGATGTTAAAATCTGGAAAATGGAACCACATGAAAGGAGGGGAAAGGAGGGATAATGGAACTAAAATGTGCAATAAAGGCCTAGAGATGGTAACAGTAGAGAGAAAAATCACAGAGTTATAGTGGATAATAAATTGAATGAGTTGACATCCTGATCCCTGTTAAAATATTCAGCTGCTCTGGTGTGTTGAATAGTAATGGTGATGTCATGCATGAAAACAGATTGAGCTTCATTCAGGTCTTGTTACGCTATGATTTGCAGACCAAGTTCAGCAGAATGACACATTTCAGAAAGGAGACAAAATACCAAGTATTTGTGGAGAACAATACCAATGGGGAGGGGGGGCGCTTGAAAACATGAGCTAAGAAAGGAGCTTATGAGACCTGGTAGTATTTTTCTTTTAAAAATGAAAAGATGATTATCTTTTTGTACATATAAAAAAACATTTAAAAAAGGGATAGAAAGTGGCTTCTTTCATTTGTTAATGCAAATCAATAAGAACTGAAAAGCCTAGGTTTCACTCAATAAAATATAAGGAATATATTGCTACTGAAGATGAATTACTATTTGAAAAATCTCTGCATTCAAGCACTACCGGGTTATACAGTTAACTATGCAAAGATAATATGGCATTATGGAATGTTCTCTAAGTAAAAAATTTAAACTGAAATTAAATTTGTGTGCAAAATAATTCATTATTTTTTAAATACTGTTGAAAGATGCAACAAAAACGTTAAGCCAAAATAAGGTAAAGATTTAGCATATTTAATTGAAAGATTTACTCAGTAGACAGTTATATCCTTACCCTAACTATAAATTGAAGACTTCATCTGAAAAGTGTCTTGACTCTACTTTGAAAATATCCTGAAATAGCACAGTATTTCTACACAGTAAATGTTCTCTGAATTGAAATCAATTGGAAGTTCATTATAAAACTGGAAAAAATTAAGACCATTCTACAATAAAAATTATAGGTAGCAGAGCCTCTGTGGAGCTTTACAGCATACATAATTCATAAGCCTCACTACTCAGGCAATTAATCATAATGTTACTAATATTATTGTCATAATCAAAGCTGTATTTATTTACTTTATTGAATGTTTATTACACTTCAGGCACTAAGTGCTTTTAGCATATAATCTCACCATTTTTGTTTTCATTTTTAACAAAGACAAATCAAAAACTTATAGAGCTTATACACCTGGCCAAGATTATATAATCATTGGTGGTAGAGCTGGGCTTCCATATCCAGTCAACCTGCCCCCATCCCTAGTGCTTATGGTTCCTCGGTATACCAAATTGCCATGTTTCAAAAATGGTAGAAAAATAAAAACCACCTAACATACTTTAAGTACTCTCTGCCATGAGTATAAGAATATTTCTATGCACATCGGGCTACATGGCATAAGCCAGTGGTTCTTATACTTGACCATATATCAGAATCATCAGGGAAACCTGTTAAGTTTGTTGGGATCCACCCCTAGAGTTTGTTAGTATAGATTTGGGCTCAAGAATTTGGATTTTTTTAAACAGTTCCCAAGTAATGGCAATGGTGCTAGTCTGGGGACTACACTTTGGGAACTACTGACATGGCAAAGGTTACCATCTTCATAGTCTGAGACACTTGAGATCAAATTGAAGTTATTCTACTGCACAACCTTGGGAATGCCCTTTAGCTTCTTCATCTGAAAAAACAGCAATAAAATTATCAATCACTCAGCTTATGAGAGTTTAGTGCAAGAATGCTGTGTAATACCTAACCCTTGCAGGTAATGGTGAAGCAGTGATCTTTAGAATGGCCTTCTGTTTGTTTTAACTACCTCTTTGTAATGGGTGGTGTGCATTTTAAATAGTTAAGTACGGACAATCACATTTATTGAATGCCTTCCATGTTAGTCCTGCATGCTCTAATTTTGGGGAATTATAAGGATGTGAAATATAAAATGAAATGTTATCATAGAGATTCTCAATTAGGAACAGGAACACATTTCCCCTCCCTCTACTTTAACAAATACTGCCTATCTTGGCCTATAAGTAAATATCACCTTTTTTCATACTTAACCAGTTGCTATTGATGGCGAATGTCCCTTCATCAGCTATAGCTCATCTTATCTCATACTGAAAAAGAGGTCCAAATAAGCTATTTTTCTTTGCATCTGATCTTTGTCCATCAATGTTTGCTTTCTCATGTAATAATATAAAGATGGAGAGACAAGTTTTCTTTCCACTATGGCCTCAATGTATCAAATTCAGAAACCTTGTGTTTTCTTCCTCTAAGACATAGATGCTAACTATGTGTTCTTATCTCCAAGGTTCCCATGGTCCTGTTTCCTTAGGGCTTTACACTGCTCTTTCTTTTCCTATTGTTTTAAGTTGTTCCACACTAAAGGATCAGAGGCTGAAGTTCTTGCACCAGCCAGAAATGCAGTTTCAGAGTTTATTGACCAGCATAGGTGTTTTGAGGAGGAGTGAACACAGAAGGAGTTTGCACAGAGTAATGAAAAGCACAGGGATACCTACACCACTAGTAATCTGGGGTAAGGAATTAGGTTTTTTTTTTTTATTTATTTTTATTTTTTATTTTTTATTTTTTTTTAATTTTTTATTGTTGGCTGTTCAAAACATTACATAGTTCTTGATATATCATATTTCACACTTTGATTCAAGTGGGTTATGAGCTCCCATTTTTACCCCAAATACAGATTGCAGAATCACATCAGTTACACATCCATTGATTTACATATTGCCATACTCGTGTCTGTTGTGTTCTGCTGCCTTTCCTATCCTCTACTAT
>NW_025999853.1:35126456-35163787 GCF_001458135.2 Marmota marmota marmota | reverse complement strand
GGCGGCTCTGCCCCTCCTCCAATTGGGGCAATGTGCCTACCACGCCGTCAGGCCGCTGGGCCTGCTCTGCAGGTCGGTAGCAGGTCCGCCTACCTTGCAGGCATGGGCGGCGGCTCTGTCCCTCTGCGAGCCACTAGGCTTGTTCTGTCGGTGGTCGCAGTTCTGCCTACTTTGCAGGCACGGGCAGCGGCACTGCCCCTCTGCAGGCCTCTGGGGCTGTTCTGCCAGTGTGTCACAGGTCCGCCTACCTTGCAGGCGCGGGGGGGTGGCGGCTCTACCCTTCCTCAGGCCACTGGGCCTGTTCTGTCTATCGGTTGCAGGTCTGGCCTGTTCTGATGGTGGTCACAGTTCCGTCTACCTTGCAGGCGCAGGGGGAGGGGGCGGCTCTGCCTCTCAGCAGGCCGCTGCTCCTCTTCTGCTGGTGGGTCGCAGGCCCGCCTACCTTGCAGGAGTGATTGGAAGCTCTGTCCCGCCGCGGGCCACTGGGCCTTTTCTATCGGTGGTCACAGTTCCGCCTACCTGGCAGGCGCGGGGGTTGGGGGGCGGCTCTGCCCCTCAGCAGGCCGCTGGGCCTGCTCTGTGGATGGTCACAGTTCCCTCTACCTTGCCGGCGCAGGGGGAGGGGGCGGCTCTGCCTCTCAGCAAGCCGCTGCTCCTCTTCTCAGGAATTAGGTTTTGATCCTACTTTTATCATTGAACAGATGTGGCTTTGGAAAAAGTCAATTAACTTCTTAGAGTCTCAATCATGTTTCTAAAATGAGATTGCACCCCCAAACCTCCAGTGTTTATTTTAGCTCTAACAGTCCACATTTTCATAAATAACTGTGTGTAAAAAAATATGCAATTTCCCTACACTAGGTCTAATTGTGGGGTGTTTTGATTATTTAGTCAAAGGGCATATATTCATTTGTTCATGCATTTGATAAATTTATATTGAACAAATACTGTGTTAGGCACTCAGACACTTGGAATGCAGCATTCACTCACTGAACTAATGCTGTCCACTGTTACTTGGCAAGTGGTAAAAATGCATGGTTCCTGCCTTTGTGCATGCAAAAATTGATGGTTCCTGCCTTTGTGAATATTCAAAACAGTCACACAAAGCTAAAAATGAAAGTCAGAATAAGTGCAACCAAATAGAGATCTGTGGTATTTTTCTCCCATGGAAATTTGATCAATGCAAGAATATTAGGAAAAACGTCTAGTCCTGGGAGCTGATAGTGGAAATGAAAGAAGCAGAGATCATTGAACATTATTGGAGAAGGAAGGATGACAGAAATTAATGATTGCATTTTTGAGTAAGAGAAAGGAAGTCATTAAAGGCAATTTGGTAGAATTATTTGTTAGGACTCAAATTTGGTAGAATTATTGTTAGGCACATATAGCCCCTAAAATAATGTTTAAGTTCCATCATGTATTTAAATAATGTTAAAGATTTAACTTCTAGAATATTGTAATAGACTTTATTTTTGCTTTTTATACTTTGTTCTTTTTAGTTACACATGAGAGTTAAGTCTATTTTGACATATTTATACAAACATATCTTATTCTAATAAGGACATTTTAAAGTAAAATCATTTCAAGTCCTTTAAATGTATCTATTGGAATCTAAACCACACAACTCATTTCTTAAAAATTATTATTAGCCATTTAAAAATATGTTTAAGTTCTTAAGTTCTATGGATTTTGTATCATTCTTCCTTTTCCAAACTTGAGTTCTTATATAGTGTTACTTGTAAATATTTTATTGAGTATTATAAGATATCTCTCTACAAAAAACTCATATAAGAAAATAATTTTTTATCACAAAACTTGTTAAATTGTTTTGTAAATTGAGCTCTATCATTAAGATTTTTAACTTGATAAATTATTTTGCAAACAAAATTAACATTTTTTAAATAAAAAAGTAAAAACAGTATCCCTTTTTCAATTAGTTTATATATTTTAGATAAGTATTATTCATTGCTAGAATGTGAAAAGTTTCATCATCAATTTTATTCCTATTTTGTGTTGAAGTGCTGAGAAATAATATACATAAAAATAAGTAGATGGTAATAAAAGGTTTTATTGTAGCAATGTGGCATATTTCTTCACAATCTTTCTAAGTTTTGTGCCAGATACCACATAGTAATCAATTACCAAAAATTTTTAATTATCATCTGACAACTTCATTAGGCCTTTCTTCAAATTTTATGAAAGCAATTAATTTAAAAATTCCAAAGCTCATTTCCTAAGCATCAACACCAATGTTTAGAATTTTCTCTTTGCCAGTGTACTACAAGGAACCCTTGGAAAGGTGAAAGTTGAAAGAGAAGGAATGTGTGCTTAAGAAATTTCAAAACTTTGGAATTCGATTACCATAACACTCCTCATAATGTAGGGTAAACCTTGGAAATTCTTCCTTTATCCCCACAGGGACAAACACCTCATTTTGAAGTACTGCACTCCTATGTGATAGAAACTGAAAGAATGAGAAGTAAAAGAGATTACTAGGCAAGGGATATATGTAAGGAAAGAGAATTGAGACATCACAACACTGAATAACTGGATATAGCCCAGATATTAGTTGTAGCTCTTGGAACTTAGATTTTATAGGGTGCTCTAAATTATTCTTCTATTAACCTTCATAAATCTTTATTTTCATTTATTATAATCACTTTTACTAAAAATCCAAGGACCTTTGTGTTTATTTAAATATATAGGAATAACCATAGATACAGATATTTTAAAATGGTATATATTTAAAAATTTTACATCTGGAATTTATTGTTATATGTGTTCCCAGGAACCTTACATAATTCTTAATTATATTTTTACTCATTTCCCTTTTAAATATACAACTACTTACACTCTATTTTGTATTATAATGCAGGAAGTTAGTTTTGAAGTGAGTTTTGTTCTTTTTCTTACATATGGTTAAGTATTTGACTTAGAATACTGTTTTACTAGGTAGCTAATACTGCTTTTTCAAGTTATGTGTCTCTTTACCTCCTACTGAACTCTGGCATAAAATTTTTATTTTCATCAGAATATCAAAATTATTTAATTTTTAATTTTTAAGGATTTAGAAAGGATGCTGTAAAAAAGTGATTATACTCTCAGTGGATTATGTTAAGTGGCTTAAATTGAGCTATATTTTTGTTATATTTTTTCTTGCATCTGAAGTAGTACAGTGTTCCACACCATTCTGTTTGGCTAGTCTTGATTTAATATTTGCCTAGTATGGGACACTTCTAATAGAGAGCTTCACATACTCTTCATTTTACATGTGTGCATATTCTACTCTAAACACTCTTTATAACAGGCCCATTGAGGTGAAAGGAAAAATATATTTTAAAACCTATGTGGATTATTTGCAATGCAGATTTAAAAAGTACTTTCCATTTTCTCTGGAGCAAAATTTGCAACACTTTTATTTCTACTTGAATAATATGCTGGTGGAGGGGGGACAGAAAGAATATCCTTCTTTCCCTCACCTTTCTGATGAGGAACTTTATAACTTCTAGAATTATAGCTGGTCATCTCCTTGTGAATTATCACCTCCATAATCAAAGAGAGACTTAGAACTTGGCTATGAGTCATCAGATCATGTCATCAGAACCCTTGGCATTTACTGTTATCATCCGCATCATTACCATTATTGACACCTTATTATCAGTTTATCCCTGGGTAGTTGTTAAGGCTAAGAAGCAAAACCTTTAGCATACTGCTTCTGTTATCATGACAGCTGCAGTGTTGCTGGGCAGCTTTGCAGGTCTACACTTGAATAATGGGATATCTGGATAATAGTTAACTTGATTTTTAACTTTCAACTATATTTCTAAAATAAAATCTTTTTCATATTTTTCCACCGTTCTAAGTCTACTTATTTTAACTTATATTAATTAAAACTCTTAATAAAGTACTTGATTCAGATATCAAATATATTCTAAGCCTCTGCCATGTCCCAGGTCTGTGCAGAAAGATACTGGGGATCCAATGGTGAACAAAGAACATGGTTCTGGCCTTACAGTCCATCTAATGGAGTTGGCTAGTGCTAATCAAATTCATACAAATAATGTATCATTTTTAACTGTGATGTGAGTCAGATGGAACGGGTACAAGCAAGGGAAAACTTGAGCTGTCAGTCAGGGTGACTTTCCCGCAGAGCTGCAATTGATCTGAGGTCTACCTGAAAGGTACAGATTCCTGAAGCTAAGAAGGAAAGTAGGTGTTTAAATACAAGCAATAGTATGTAAAAATGGTCTTTCTGCTCAATATTCTCTCTCAAGATTACATTCGTGGGATTTCAAAAGTTTTAGCTGATTGGGCAGAATCTGTATGGACACAAGAATATCCTCTAAAAATTTTCTAAGATACTCTTTTTTCAGCTCATCTGTTTGTTTTCATTTTATTTGCTGAGAGGAGCAAAAATCTCAATTAATTGATTATGCACCTTCATCACAGCTTTAGGAGATCCCTAGTCAAAGCATAGAATACATTACCAAGCATGTATTTTGTAAAAACCATGTAGGTAGATTAAAAAATATAGAATGTAGTAGTTGTGCTATTATGAATTCTTTTGTCAAGCTGAAAATCCTTTTCATAGCCAGTAATCACTACTTAACTTATGCTTGAATAAGTATAGGTCTCAATATATTTAAATTATTTAAATAGTAGCTATAACTATATATAGATGAGGACTTTTAAAGTCCTCTTTTCTCTAAGCTTCTCAGAAATCACACCAAAAGTGCCACCTTCCCTTGCTGTTTGGAGAATTTTGTACATGCTAACTTAGTTCAGTTCATCATGGGATAAATATTTGACCTAATGACCTAGTTGATGGACTAACTCATCTCGTTATATTTTTAAATTAGTTCTTAAGCTACAGGGACTTTAATTGCCTAATGAGAGCTAATGTAACCACAGTAAGTGCATATTCCCATTCATTTTCTTATAGTCACATTTAGTTTTTAATCTAAGTGCATTAGTAATTTTATATTCTTGCTTAAAATGCATAAATAATCATATACTTGTTTTCCATTTCCCAATGCTTTGGGCTTTTGCCTTACACTTTACTTTTTAAAAAAAAATTATATTACTAACCTTGCATAGAGTTAAACAGTCAATAGTAGTTTTTCAAGATATTTTAATTTTTATGAAAGTGCTTTTCAAAGGTGATATCATCTAAGTTTTTTTCTTTACAGTATTATTGGTTCCCCATTTCTGCCAATAATAATTTTCTTATGATGCTATTACTATTTGCCTTATACCAGTTTCAAGCATTATTATTGAACTTTTGTGTCATTTGTCAAAATATGTGCTTATTGATTAGTTATAGAATAGCACTATTTAAAAAGCCTTATTATCACAGAACAAGTGTGAAGCAAATATAGATTTACATGAGGAATTCAGGGGGCATTGCTGATTAAACTCACAATGATAATCATTATTATTTACTAAGCCAAGGCTGAATAGCCATCAAAAATATCTGTAGCTTCCAAAACATTCTTACAGTGAGCAGATTCTACTGACAGATTCAGATATATTGAATATAAAGTTCATTACAATGATTATCAACCCCTATAAAAAAGATTTCTTCCACCTTTTCCCCAAAGTAATGTAAGCATTGCTGTTATCACTAACGAGAGCCTTTCATCAACATCAACATTTCCTTTCTGCTAATTTTTTTCCCTTGTGATCAAGGTGTAGAATTGAATCTATACTTATTATTCAGTCTATCTCAAACCAAATGAAAATAATTCATGTTAATCTTATTTCTAATGATAACATGATAGCATTTATTTAACTTCATGATGATTATGACAAATGATTAAGTATCAAATGTTGTTTTATATATACCTTAAGATATCTGAAAGGATAGTGTCCTGGTTTGTATATGAGGTGTCCCCCTCAAATTAAATTTGTGTTAATAGTCAGAGGTGAAATCATTAAATTATGAAAGATGCAACCCGATCAATCCTTCTCAGTTTGAGTGAAATAACGAAGTTATGACTTAGGCAGGTGGATGGAGTAGGTGAGGCAATGGGGGGCATCCCCTAAAGGGCACATCTTCCCTATGGCCCCTTCAACTTCCTTGCCTCTGCTTCCTGAACTGCCAGGAACTGTTCAGTTTTCCTGAACTGGGCTCTTCCCCCATGCTGTGCTGCCTTACCTTGGGCCCAGAGCAATGAGTCAGTTGTTTGTGGATTAAAAACCCTGAAACAGAGTCAAAATGATTTTTTTCCTCCTCTATATTGTACTTATCACGTATTTTGGTCACAGTGACACAAAAGCTGACTAAAACAGAAACTTAGCACTTTGATGGCTTGTAGTTTCCTGGAAATAGGAGAAAAATTAAAAACATATGCTTGTACTGTCATGAGTTGAATAGAGGTCTCTGACAGATACCTCCAAATTCTCTTACTTGTGAATGGGACCTTATTAGGAATAAGGTCTTTGCAGATGTAAGTTGAAGATCTCAGAATGAATCATCAGAGAAAGTCCTTAATCCAACGATGAGTATCTTTATAAGTGATAGAAAAGAAGGCCTGGAGTGATCAGGAGGTAAGTGGTGTGAAGAAATCCTATTGATACCTCCGCAATCAAGGAACCTCAAATTGCTGGAGCTGCCAGACTAGGAGAAAGGCATGTTCTGATTCGCCTTCAGAGTTCCCAGATGGAAGCAACCAGCTTGATTTAAGATTTCTCCCATCAGGATTTTGAGAGGATAAATTTCTATTTTAAGCTACCAAATTGATGGTAAGTTATTATGGCAGCCCCAGGAAACTAACAACACACCTTAGTTGCTGCCTTATATTCAAAACTTGGCTGATGTTCAGTATTTTGAAGAGTTCTATTTATTTATTTATTTTTAGGTGGAATCTCAAGGAGATATTGCAAATTAAACTTTTATCTTTAACTTCTTCCAACTGTTATATCTTAAGATTTTTATAACAGAAAGAAGGCTAAGAAATGCCAAGAAGGCAGTTCCTTCTTGTTGCTCATAAAATGCAGATATATAATCATCAACTCTCATCGCATCATCTTTTTAATTATGTGGGAGACACACACACACACACACACACACACACACACACACTCACACACAGAAGAGTTGTCCCTGGTATGAAGATAGAACAAGTATAGACATGTCCCTAAAGTTTACAACAAGGAACCCTTATTCATTTCAGGATCCTTTTTAAGGATTAAGTTTCCTCTAGTCCCCTGACTTTTCCTTCTTCTAATCCTTGAAGACTCTTTTATAATTAAAAAATCAAATAGAAAAATTTGGAAGCGATATCTATTTAATTTTCATATATAAATAAATCTTGCTTATTTTATCCTGAAATACAGACTGGGCATTGACTGTTTTTCTCATTGTTTCTGAGATGGACCAGGCAGTAGCCAGTACCTGCCAGTTGCATACATACATTTTACACACTGCAATCATTTTGTAAAATAATCAACTAGTGTGTTTTCCACAGTTTGGTCATCTCCCAATTTGAAATGTGCCTTTTTGCCTAATATGTAATTTTTTTCAACTATTCATTCCATTCCCCCTTTTCTCCAGAGTGCAGGTTATTTTGTTTTCAGTAATATTGTATCACTTCACATAAAGGAACCAGATTTTCCCAGCTATTTATGAAATTTAATCATATCAATCCTTATTCCTCAAAGGCAGGTATATGAGATTTATCATGCATTTTACTGCTTTTTCACATGAAAAGATAACAGGAAGGTCAAAGCATATTTCAGTGAGGCCATAGAATACCTCAGATTGGATATGCATAAAAATTTTCTCTATTTTAAAAGTACAGCATTCTTTTATGTACTGAATCTATCAATTAAAGCTACAAAAAACTAAGAATTACATTTTTGGAAATGCGCACACATACACACACAAATAATAAAATTTGCTTTGGCCAAAAGAAAATCTATTTTTGGCCAGAGACTTTTCAAGGAAGAAGAATACATGACTCATACCATTCTCACAACAGTTTAGTGGTTATGCCAAAAAAAAAGAGATTAAATTGTGATAGTCAATTCTTTGTAGGCTGGAGAATCAGCCTTGTTAACCTAAATGACCTTGACAATGCATTAGTTATGAAGGTGAGCTTTATTTGCACCCATCCTTCACATTTATGGAAGTGGTACTTTGATGGATACAATAAATCTGTGTAATTTTTCACCCTTTGTATGAGGAATACAAAAGATGATGACTATTGCTATAAATTACACCCAGGCAACAAATGTTATTTGTTGAGGTGGAGCCCTATATAATCCAGTAGAATTTTCATAGACACTTAGGCCTGGGTCACTGTGTAAATAACAGTGCTATGAATCTATTATTGCATTGCGACTGATGTGTCATTTCCATCATTTATTTTTCATCTTAGCAGTTAAACTAAAGTACCGATTCCTAATTATTGTGATCTAGACAACATCATTACTTTTAGTGATATATGTAGACTTCATATTATAGCAGCTATTTAGATTTACAGTGCCCTGACCAGAGCTGAGTGAAGAAGCAGCTTACGTACTAAGTACAGAGTTCAAAAACCACAGATGACAGGTAGGTGATTGTCAGGAAACAGGTCATCTAATTTTTAACACGGGCATCTATAACTAGGGTAATTTACCAACCATTTCACAGCTTCTACCATAACTGTGTACCTCTTAAGTTTGAAATCACGTTGTGCTCTTACAGCTATTTATATTGGCAGCCTGCTGCTCATTGTTAAGGAGTCATCATGTATATCTTAATTTTTCTGCTTTTTAAAAAAAGTATGTTTGAGCTCTTATGGGTAGAATGGATTTTAGTCATATGGCAAGAAAGTCATAGGGGCTCTAAGATGTGAAATGTTAAAGATCATTATTCTAGGTTTTTCAGTAGGATAAGTTTAATCCAGACTAAAGGCAAATGTTAGACAAGTCATACATCCTCCTTCAATTATTTACTTTTTCTCCCTTTACCTTTTTGTAGTTCTTTATTGTTCTTGTCCTTGTCATTCACTCTGTGTGTTTTCTCCTCTGTACATTTCTTATTCTTTTTGCCTTTCTACTTTTTTCTTTGTGTCTCCTTTTTACCCTCTTCTTTTTAATGTGTCTAGATCAGTTCGTTTCTATTTATGTGCTTTAGCCATTATATTTCATAAAGTGGTCTTACATTCCAGATACTTAGCCCTCATTGTCCCTCTCCCTGACCACATAGTTGTATGGCTACTAGAATAGTAGACTTGAACATTTTAGAAATAATGCCATGTGTATTATTTCAATTTAACACAAATGTCCCTTTCAAAGTAAATTCACTTTAATTTTAAAAGCCATGTAAAAGGAGTAAAGTCACCATCTTTTGATATATTCAGGATGTTAGGAACTAAAACCACACCACACCAGCAATTCTTTTTCTTCTCATAGAAAAAGAGGAGCCTATGCCACTTTGAAACATGCAAAATTAAAATTTCAAGAAGGATTGGACATTTTTCAGAACACATTCAGATACTTTTAAATGTATTTGTTCTATTCACCACCAGATTTCTCCAGCATAGTTCTTTGAGGTGCAAAGGGTCATCCAGACTGTTTTGCCTTTTTGTTTGTTCTGATGTTTTGTAGTCCTTATTATTATATATATATACCTAAAGTTCACAGGGAATGAACAAGGGCTGGGAACAAGTGAGGGAATTCTACAGAAACAGAGCTGTCCCAGCTGTGGCATTAAAAGTACCTCAACCACATTGAGGACTAGTGACCTTACCAACAGTCCCTGGCTGGACATTCCAGATGAGATTGTGTTCCCTCTTTGCGGGGAGCATGGTAGAAGAACCTAGAAGCAATTTTTCTTGTGGCCGCCAAAGTTGTTCTATGAATTCCATGGCATCATATTTGATTGACAACTACACTAGGAAAGATGATTACAAAATTTCTAAGGAATGATCATCCCTATTTTCTAGATGAACAAATTGACACTTCAGTGCAGAGTCACACATTCCTTCTAAACAGCCTCAGTTTTATTCAAGACTGCTTACTGAGCAGCAGACAGAGCTGAAGAATGGAAGCAGAGAGGGATGGGGGTAGAGGACACTTATGAACAGGGTCAACTTTTGCAAATTTAGGTTATTTTTCAGTTTGATACTTTAAAGTCAAAGAGTTTGCCCTGGGAGAGGGAAGAATGCAAGTATTTTTAAGGAAGAACAAGATTAGGGGTATTGGCAATGAAAACTCAACCAAAGCTTTTAATTTTCAATTAGAGTACCCAAATGATCTTTCAAATGTATGAATGAATTGTAAATTAATTAAAATTAATTAAATGTTAGGCCCCATTCTACATCAATGGCATGTGTACTGAAAGAAAGGGGTACTCTTAAAGCAGCTCATGGTTTCAGCTGTATTTTTCATTGTCTTTGAAAATAATTAAATCCACATTTCAATGTTAATACAATCACTAATGAAAAGAATCTTGTACTAACAGAGCAGGAAGGGACTTCAGAACTCAAGTACTTTAGCCCTGTCCAATTAAGTTGAAAAATACAGCTCAGAGCAGTGACCTTGACTTGCCTGAACCTAGAGGCGGGTACTGGCCAAATTAGTTTTGCTGAGAACCTGCTTAGAAATAGACTCATATTTTGATTAAGTATCAAGATTTATATTTTAAAATAATGTTTTTATTCCTTTGGCAAGTATAATTTTTCTCTGAAAGATATTTTAAATTTATCAAAATCATTTTTATATTTTATTCAATCACACTTGTATATTGGATGTATTTTATTCTAATAGTAGCAGAATCTTATCTTTACAAATGTAATTATAGGTTGGCTGATTTCCACAGTATTAGGAAAAGTTGTTCATTTATTAAACTTGAAATTCATGAGTTAATAAAATGACTAGTTGCCTATAACGCCCAGTTCTTGAGGAAAATGTTTTTAATGTTGTCTTATTTATTTTTTTCAGTCTTTTTCTCCTCTGCACATACACAGTATGTTATTTTTTAAAGTTAACATGCTGGTATTATACATGTTACAAATTTACACATTTATTACAGTCTATCTATAATAATGTACTTCAATGTATTATTAGACATTAAACTATATTAGTCTTAGTTGCTATTTGTATCATAACTGCGTTCAGTCTCTTATTGTTGCTATCTTAGATGAATTCAGATTTTTTATTTTTTTACTTTAAAAAATAATCTAGCAAAAAAAGTAATATAACAATAAAAATTCTCATAGAAAAATCTTTGGAAATTCTCTTATTTATTTGTCTTAATTTAATCAGTCCGTTGCATTATTTTCATTTATTAACTCAAGTGTCAATGTACTATAATTTAGTCTTGTTTCCCCAATGTTATGGATTGTATCCTTGTGTTCCTCCAAAATTCATATGTTGACATCCTAATTGCCAAGGACATAGTATTAGGAAGTGTGGTCTTTGGGTATTGGTTAGGTCATGAGGGTGGGGCCCTCACAAATGGGATTAATACCCTTATTTTTAAAAATGACCTCAGAGAGCTCCCAGTCCTCTTTCTGCCTGTGAAGTTATAGTGAGAAGTCAGTGTTCTATATACCTGAAGAGAACCCTCACCAAAACCTGACCTTACTGGTACCCTGGTTTCAGAACTGTGAGCAATAAATTTTTGTTGTTCATAAACCACTGAATCTGTGACATTCATTATAGCAGTAACTAACTAAGACAAACTTCATTATTTTTTAACTCAGTAGGAAAAAAAAATTCTTAAAAGAAAAATTTTCTATGTCTTTATTTTTTCTATCTACTTAATTTTTTTTTAGCACCTACCTCCAAAACATTTAGTTTTCAGGCACTTGCTTTTAGCAAGAGTTTTTTAAAAGTTAAACATACCACTGAAATATGAAAATAAATGATTTCAAAATGATATACTCAACTACTATGCTTTCAAAACTTTTATCATACAAATGAACTCTGTCATAATCCTATTTAAAATGAGAATGGAATAAAAACCGTAGTACAAGTTAGACTAATTAGGTAATAATTTTCGCAGTGTTACTACCATAAGAAAGATAAAGGCATTTCATTTTGGCTAAGCATTACCCCATTCATCTTATATGAAGGTAGTTAGGAGAGACCAAGTTACTGTTTATGTATGTATACCTTACCTGGAGAAAAACAAGCAGATTTCCTTCACAGATGATGAAATTCCATTATAAGATTTACTTCTGAGGCAGCAGTTAAAAAAAGAAATGACCATGGGGATATTCACATCTTCGTAAACAATTTTCATGTTCACTAGGAGGGGCTCTCTCTCCCTGTAATCCTGATATCGAGTGTCTCACAGGACTCATTTGTACCGTTCATAACTATGGGTTCTGTGGGTTTCTTAGCTCATGCTTTACAAACAAATGAGCTTTTTCATTTGTTCCTAATGACTTTGGTTTATACGAAGAGATCTTAAACTGTCCCCAGAGCAATCATTTTGCTAAAATGTTATTAGAACATCTTTATAAATTTAGCAACAAAAGGGAGTTTCATTAACAATGGAAGTCATTGGGAATTGAGGGCCCTTGACATATTCAGTGCTTACCAATCTTGTTTTATTTTCAGTGATGAGTAACAATGATCTTGTGAACTGTACATTGATTCTTTATCTAGTGGATGAGTAAGGAAGATGAGGAATTGATAGGGTGGGAAGAGATGGTAGAAAATCATGGCAGCAGTCTGGGGCTAATCAGCTCTGTCTTTGCTCTCCAAGGAGCCATATAGAACTCATGCAGTTGTTCTTCCTAGCATCTGCTAATAGAACCATTTCTTTCCTGAGATTTGGCAGATTTGTACTGGTCACTGAGGATTGTTTTCATTGTGTCATCAAAAGACTTCACATCATATATGTAAACATTTGTGTTTCATTTTCATAGTAATCTAATTTGATACATCTGCTATGTGTTAAGAGATCACTGCTGACAAGACTGAAACGTGACCTGATGTTTCTTGCAGAGCACATGAAGATTCTGTAGTCTTTGTCTTAGTTTGAAGACGCAGATACAGATGTAGAATCTTTCCCTGTCAGGGCAAATTTGCCTTCAAAGGCCTTCCCAGGACAACTGTGTTAAATTTCTTTAGACTTTTGGTCATTTTATCCAACACTTTACTGCTGGATATCCTTTCAAAATTTGTTCTCAATGCCCTGTGTATGACAAGCTTGCCACACAGTAGCTACTTAGATATGCCAACCTATGTTCTTTTCTATAACTCAGAGGTAGTGTTTAGCAAGTATCATCTTGCCTAAGTACTATGAACTTAATGAATACTGTTGTTGGAGATCCAGTCTTGCTAACATCAAATATTTCTCAAAGATGATTGGTTAAACCGTGTGAGTGTGTGTGTGTGTGTGTGTGTTTGTAAAATAGATAAAAACAAGTTAGAGGTGACATCTGTGGGGCCTCCTTAATTCTCAAAGGATTATATGTTGAATACATTGGTATTACTTTGAAGTTCATTGGTTAGCCCTGGGGCTTGGCGTGGTACTCTCTTAAAGAATATAGTAATTTTGGATTTATGGCAACAAGGTGTTGGAATAGGAAGCTCTTCATCCTCTCTCCTCTGACATACATACCTATTTCTCAACAATTCATGGACATATTTACTTTGGAAGCCATCTGGAAACTAATTGAAAGACTCCTGCACTGTTGATGACTGTAAAGCCAGATTCATCAAAATCAAAAGGGTGATTCAGGATATAATTCATCAGAATCTCTACCCAGGGAATAGCATCATATGATCAGGAAGAAACCCCATAGGTCCCAGCTTCTTCGTTGGTTCATGGTTCATGAATCTTGTACCCCAACTTTTCCCAGGGCTCTCCCCAAAAGACTGGTTTCTGTCTTGCCTCTCATGTAGTTCTAAAGGTCTGGCACAGTTTACCCATCTGAGGAAGAAGGAAGATGACAGCTTGAACTCTTGTCACCATAGATTTTCCCCTTGCTCCCCAGAGTGAGCAGATGAAAAGAAAGTCCCCATTCTCGGTTACCTCCTAGGAAGGTAAAGATTTCATCCATGCATCTAATTCCCTGACTTCTCCAAGGCTTCCAAAAGAACTAGAATCTGCTTTACCAGCCTTGGAACTCTTAACTTCTCTGACACAGTCAAGCCACCTGAGGAAGGACAGACAGCAATTTGGATTAGAAGATGCCATAGATCTTCCCTATTTCTCAGCACAGAGCAGGTGTGTGTGGAGGTGTGAGGGGGATTTCATCTCTTGGCTTCTTCCTGGGGAGTGAAAGAGTTGACCTGTACAATTAGTTCCCCAATTTGTCTGAGGCTGTTCAATGGACTAACAACTATTTACTAGTGCAGGAGTTCTGATAGATCTGATGCCACCTAGGGGACGATAAAGACAGTGGGTTGGACTGTAGGTGCCTCAGTTCCTGCTCCAGCTCAGCCAGAGTAAGAGCTCAAAAACTTTATGCTTCTTTCTGGGAAGGAAAGGGGCTAGTAAATGTCCCCAGAATCTCTGGCCAGGTTGATAGGTGGTCTTTTCCTATATGAAACTAGCCTGTGAACTGGGAGCAGGGCCTAATGTTCAGATATCAACACAAAGAGTCAAGGAAAAATGAGGAATCAGGCAAAGTTGTTCCCCAAACAGGAATAAGGTAAATGTCCAGAAACTGAAGATTTAGATATGACTAATAATATTTAAATTAATAAGAAGTAATACTGAGACTTATATGATTTACCTGGTAGAGAATTCAAAGTAACTATCATAAAGAAACTTACTAAAGTTAAGAGAAAAATGCAAGAAAGAAAGTTAAAATTTCAACAAAGAAATAAAATACATTTTTTTAGTTCCACATAAACATCTTTTTTTTTTAGTGTAAGCATTCATGTATATAGGGTAATAATCTCCATCTTATTTCACCTTACTTCTCATCCCTACACCCCCTTGCCTCCCCTCACTCCCCTCTGCACAATCCAAAATTCCTTCATCCTCCTCCTCCACTATGGATTAGCATCTGCTTCTCAGAGAAAACATTCAGCCTTTGTTTTTTTGTTTTAAATGGACGACACAGATCATAGAACTGTAAAACACAAGAATCTAACTAAAAGATTCACTAGAGGTGTTCAATAAGAGAACATATCACGCAGAAGGATTATCAAACTCAATTCATTGGAAATAATTCCATCAGAGGAGAAAAAATACTTTTTAAACGTGAAGAAGTGAAAGAAGCTTAAGAAATGTATAGCATACCATCAAGCAGACCAATATGCACATTATGAAAGTCCAAGAAGCAGAAGATAGAAAGAACTAGAAATCTCAAGATAGAACAGCTGAAAACTTCTTATGACTGTGGAAGGAAATGGACCTCCAGATCTAAGAAAACCAAGGACATTGAATAAGTTGATTACAAAGGAGTCCACACCAAGATATATTTATAATTATTGTCATTAGTCATCTTTATGCTGGAAATGATAGAAAAAACATTCATGTACTGAACATTCTTACTTGTTGTATCATTTTTATATACAAAATATTCTCTCTCAAAACAGCCCCTTCTATTGCAAAGAGAAGTTGATAACAGATGTTATACAGATATATAAAAAATAATAATAATTCAGATATAGAATAAAATAAGGCATGTGACCTAGAACACAGTATTGCCTAAAAATGTTATTTTCTACTTCTGTAGCTGCTTTAGTCAGTTTTCAGGACTTTGGACAGAGTGAACCACTTACATATTTGTGTATGTGTCTTTTAACAGCTCAGTATCAGCCAGTAACAGCTACTGGATAATAAGTGTTTGGACCTTTGCTAATGACTATATTATGTGTGTAGCACTTAAGAGCTTTCTGAGGAACATAGTTTTTGTTTTTATCTCCTCCTCCTCCTCATTTTCTTCTTCTTCCTTTTCTTTCTACTCTTCCTTTTTCTCTTCTTTTCCTTCTCCTCCTCCTCCCTTCTCTCCCTCTCCACTCTCCCTCCTCCCCTTCCTCTTCCTCTTCTCCCTCCTCCTCCTCCTTCCAATGTTTTTGCATGCCTTTTTACTTAAAACATGGCTAACTAGTTCTATGGGTGACCACAAAACTAACTCTAGAATTCAATTCCTATTCTCTCAAGCATACTAATAGCTTAATAAAGTTCTCTTCAAAGGTAAACTGTTATTAGCATTCCCAGAACAAAGAAAATATTCACTGGCTGATGATTTTGTGATTTCAGTGCATATTTTATTATTTTTTATACAAGTATATATGTGAATATCTTGGCCAAAGTCATGCAGTAACGCAATCCTGTGTTCTGTGCCTTATAATATTTGATGGATAGTTATGAATTTAGAAAACGATTGGGTCTCTTAACTTCCTTCTTGAAGTTTTGAAGACAGAGGCATCTCTGTGATCTTAAGATGCATCTACTAGGAATGAGTACTTTCTTCACAATTTTGTGACAAACTTTTCTTAGTGAATTCAGGCATGCTCTGTGGCAACCTGTCCATAAACAGAGGGAAGAATAACTTGTCATCAGCCATTGGAAAGTCTTTTGTCGGTACTTTCTACAGGGGGTCCAAGCAGAGATGAAAGCCAAGAGAAATATGTGAAGTTCTTTGATGGTTTATATATGTCTGTTTTCCTTTTGTTTCTTTAGAAAAACAAATTAAATGAATCAACAAAATGCTTGCCCTCTAATACCACAAAGAAGGGTTTCAGTTAGCAAACTTTTCTCTAAATACTTTAATTATTTATGAGAAAAGACAGATAGTATAGGTATAGCCTTCTCTAGGAAGCATGCATTTTATATGATACTTTTTACAACTCTATAGGTCTCCAGGATATCCTGATTGCAGCCCTACTTAGCTGCTAACAATGAGATGAGTTCATCTCACTGGTAGCCCTTCAGTCTCCTCCTGTTTTCTAAGTACTGCTATACTCAAGCAGTGTTTGAACTATCAGTGTGCCTTTATGGTATCCAGAGAAGACAGTCTATAATTATTGGCCATATTTAAATTACAAATGAGAAATATTAATAATGAATTAATGAATATTGAGAAAAGCAGAATTACATTTTTAAACTTTTAAGCATCAGAGTATTCCTTCAGAGAAATATTTTTAAAAGTCAGTACTCGTGGGGCATATTACAGACACAGGAATAATACTTAATAAAAAGAATCGTAGTGTCAAAAATTGACATGATAATTTAAGATTTATGAATAGCCAAGCTTAATTATATCCACTGTTTCACATTCTCATATTTCATTTTGAATTAAGGTCAAGATGTAATATGTTTTTAATAGTCATTTTTCTGAACTCTGAGAAAAATTACTTTTTGCTTTCTCATAACTTGCTACGTATGTTTTATTATGTTTATCATCTATATTTACAGTTTTCTAGGTTACAAAATCTGTGGAATTGTTTGGAAAAATTACTTGTAAAGAAAGTATCTAAAAAATTAAAGGGAAGTAGTTTTGTTTCATTCAAATTAACTAGTCTTCAATGAGCGCTATTTTGTCCTTCTTGGATCTATCAATTATGAGAGCAAAGAGTTTACTAATGTTATTGAAAATATAATGCAACTGTTTTTTATTCTTTTTTCAAGGCTTTGTTATTATTTTTGTTTAAATATATAATTTTAAGAGTGTTAACAAAAATTATACTCAAAGCTTCCTTTGAATAAAAGCCATTATTTTATTCATCAATATATTCATACTAATATATTTGAATATTATTACCATAATACTATTCTCTTCAAGGTAAAAATCTAACTAAAAAATAATCTCTTTAAAAACTATGGCAAAGCATTTTCTGTCTTTATTTTCAATGCTACAAAGCTTTGAATTAACAGAAAACCACCATGGGTTGCTTCTTTAGAATACCATTAAATGTTAGAGACATCGTCTACTGTACAGGAGTGTCACTACTGGATGAAGATGTTTGGGAATTCATATGGATGAAATTCCACTCCACTACAGCAGTTTCTGAAAAGAAGATATTGTTGGAGGCCTTAACTTGTAGTGATGACAGGAATTTATTAAACAGGTGGGTCAATCGATTTTCTAACTATTTTTATAATGAGAGCATTCTCTGTTAATCAGGCTCCCCTGAAGTTGTTTTATGTCCTTGAATAGCTGTTACTCTAAAATTTATCTTCCTAAAGATCAGAAAAAAAATATCTTGTTAACCTTATTGAAGTTATATGTTAACCTTATTGAAGTTACTGGCTTAAGAAATATCTTGGTTAATGATTAATTATGTCATTATAATTTATAAATGTGTGTAAGAAAATATTTCATTATCAAAGGAAATGTTTACTAAAATAATTTTAAAAGGGAGTTCTGTGTCATCAAATCAGAATTGTGATTTCCCTATCCAATGTATATTTTTAGAGTTTAATTAATGTAATAAAACACTTTGAATTTGGCCTTCCTCCTTATATAAACTGAAATTTGTTCCATTATTAAATTCATATGAAAAAAGTTTGCACTGGACTATTCTTTTGAAGAATATGACAAACTAGACTTTAGTTCAATTTAACTTTAGTACAATTATAAAAATGTAAAGTTTATTGAACTAAAACTTTCTCTATAATTCTATCATTATAGGCTTCTAAATCTGTCTCTGAATTCTGAGGTGGTGCTGGATCAAGATGCAATTGATGTCATAATCCATGTAGCTCGAAATCCCCATGGCCGAGACCTTGCTTGGAAGTTTTTTAGAGATAAATGGAAGATATTAAATACCAGGTAGAAAGAAGAATTTGATCATTCATACCTGAAAGTGTAAATTAAAGCTGACATATGAGAAATAAAAGCCCAAGTTTTGTGATAGAGTTTAGATCCAAATAATAGGATTACATTTTAACATAGTCAACCAAGATGGATATTGTCACTTCTGTAGAACTCATTCTGTTTAAACAATTCTCTAACCTTATTAATTTGTTAAAGGTTAATAGCCTTAATTAATGATATGTGGACACGTGGAGAGTGTAAAATGTTTAGCAGAGCACTTTCCTGGAATATCCATCAAACTGTCCAAAATTGAAGAAATCATAAAACTCCTATATCCTGAATATATTATAGGAAAATGATTTATAAATAAGATATAAGTGGTATTATAACAAGAAACTCAAATTGTTTTGTAGAATTGTTTTAAATTTCTTTTAAATAAAATATTATCAAGCACCTAAATAAAACCATGAAGTAGAGAAGAAACATTAATCATTTCAATCATCATGTGGTCCCACTTGCAGTAGAATTCATTCCCAGGATATCTTGTTTCATGGTGAGAGTTTTTCATCCTCAATATTAGAAAAGTTTTCATTATGTATTTAAATCTATTATAATCTATGCTAATTTATTACTCTGGAAATCTCTATGGTATCTTACAATTAAATTTATTATAGAGGATGTAAATGCTGCATGTTCTTCTAAAACATAACTCTTTCCAGGTAGTAAGCAGACTTACTGTTCTCTCAGAAACTCATATAAAAACTATTTAAGCACACCTTTATCAGCTGTCCTGTTATAATGAGTTAAATTTGAATGGGTATGTCATATTAAAGCACATTTCTCTCTACAGATATATCATTGAGAGAAAGCATTGATATTCCTATATGGCACATTGACTTTTTCTATATGGTCAGTTCAGAACTTTGAATGATTAGAATATTAGATTATGTTTTGTTGTCATGCATATAATAGAGTGTATAGTCATCCAGCTAAGGTAAAATTAATATATATACAACAGTTCCTATCCAAGAATGCCCATGATACAGAGAGTATCTGATTTTATAGTTCAGAGTCAGTGGAATGCACCTGTCTATGATATCTATCCAAAAGGTAAAATTATTGAGGTTTGAAGTTTGAGTGTTTACAAATACAGTAGTACTTTTCATGGCAAATAGGAGTGGCTTTATCTACTCCTACTCCTCTGTTGGTCCTTGAATGTTGGAGTTTGTGGGGGTCCTGACCAATATATTCTTCACCTTCTACAAATTCTTCCTGATTTAAGTTGTCATACATTCTCACTATCACTCCCAAATCTTCATCTTATATGTACTCTAGATATTTCCATATGATAGACAATCTCTCCTCAAGATCACTGCTGGGGTATGTCTGCAAAAACCAATGCCATCATTTTCCCTTGGTCTTCCTTTTCTCATTAAACCTTATAGCCAATCAGCAATTGCTGAAGCCACATATCTGGAAGTCTATATAGGCTTCCCCCTTTTCCTATCCATATTTATCAATTAGGTTTTAGGTTTTGTAAATTTCAGAATTTCTAAATATTTCTTCCTTTGCTTTCCTGCTACCATTTCCCTAATGCAGTTTCTTCTTTACTACGGTACTCTTAAAATAGCCTCTTTATTCCTCTCTAATTATATTCACCAATACACACACACACACACACACACACACACACACACACACACACACGCCTCTTCCCTTTGTCACAAGAATCTTTCTGAAAAGCAAGTGTGATATTTCCCTAATGTAAAACTTTCCATGGTTCTGTGCCAGACTTACAATCTAAGCTCCTTGATATGTCTTCTGTGTACCTCCTGGCCTCTTGTTCTTCCATTCCCAGCCTCACAGTTCATACCCTCTTAATACCAAATTACTTGTTGTCTGCACACACCATGTCATCTCACACCTCCTGCTTTTGTTACTGTTGGTTCACTAAAATTACTTTCTCAAAATTGCACCATTCTCAGTCTAGATGCATCATCTGCCAGAAGCTCACAGATCCCACAGCTAAAGAGATCTTCTCTGAACACTGTGTATAATAATATCAACTCTATATTTAGTTATATTAAGAGGAAATTATCTGTTTACATGTCTAACTCTTCAACTAGATGGTAAAATACCTTTGAGGTTTTGTGATCATGCTTTATTCACCTACATGTGAATGTATAATTGACATTCCCTTAGAAAAAAAATTACTTTTGTTCCTGGGCAATAATCTACTTCTGTAACCACAAATTTATTACTAGTGGTCACTCATGTTGTTTGAATGATTATTTGTTTGCTTTTGCTTAGCTAACTTTTTTTCCATGGAGGAATTCAATGTTAGAATTATAATATGTCATGGTTTCTTCCAGGTCAGCCCCTCATTTTATAGATGAGAAAAATTAAATTCCACAGAAACTAAATTACTTAAGGTCCCATAGGCTAGGGCAACATTAGAAAACCTCATGTGATGACATCTAGACATTTGTTTCCAATTGTCCCGAGTTTTCTTTGTAGTATACTTATCTTGTTTCTACGAACATGATTACCTGTGTTAGGTATCATCAGCATAGTAAAGACAAGTCAGTAAAATTAGAACTCCTTCTCTTCACTGGCACAAAATGTTCATTGACTCAGGTCAAAAGTTAAATAATTGTGTTTGTGACACAAGAATTATGCAATCCAAATGAACAACTAGATATTTTATTTTAATATCCTCATGAAAATAATGCTAATATTTTGGGAACATTTTTGAGAAATATGACTTCATTTTTAAGAACTCAGTAGGATAATACCAATTTCTTTTATGATTAATTAAACCCAAATATCTGTGTGACATACTGATTATGACTAGTTGGCCCTGCAGTCTTCCTTCCTTTGGTGGCATGCTTTTCTCTTACAGTGACCTAAGTTGCTTTAGAGTCAAAAAGTTCTAAAATTTCTGCTCAATCCTTGGCTTGGAAATATAACAGTATTTCCTAAATCCAATTTTAGAGGACTCACATTTTTAAAATTTGCTTCAACTTACATTTCTCCAAAACACTGTGAGCCAAATCAGATGGGATCAGATAGTATCCCATAGCCATAGCTCTTTTCATCTATCTTGCCCCCTAAAGAAATTATCTTGAATGCTCCAAGATCTAGCAATCTCTGACAACCCTAGTCAAATAGACTGGAACCCTTGAGAATATATTTATAGTAGTATTTCTTAAATTACTACCTATATTAACATTAAGACTTTTTTCTTTTATCTTTTGAGGTATGGAGAAGCATTATTTATGAATTCCAAACTTATCAGTGGAGTTACAGAATTTCTTAATACTGAAGGTGAACTCAAAGAGGTAAATATTTTAAAATGAGTTCTAATTTTTTGTTTTATAAGCATAGAATTGCACATTTACTTCAATCATTTATTTCTGTCAGATTCACACCCATTCCTTTTACACACACACACACACACACACACACACACTCTTGTTAAAGACTTCTCTATTTACAAAGGTATTTCTAATATATTAAGCATTGAATGCCTGCAAAATGTTTTTGAATGTAATAATTTCTAAAGTTGGGTCCCAAAATCTACTCCAGAAGTCTTTGATCCAATCAGCCACTCTTCAGAAGATTCTGTGAACCCAAGTAACCTACAAAACCATCATACCAATGACTTAGTACTTGTATTAAGGACAAAGGTTGGTGTTAAGGTGTAGAACATGAGTCTCACAGCTTTGTGGTCAGCCCTATGCAGACAACAGATAACTGGACATGATAGTAATGTTTTATGCTGTCCAGGCTGTTATACAGAATGATTTCATGTGTATGGAAAGTCGTGTATCTGGCAATATATATTGCAATTAATAATTTGTTTCAAATTTCTGCTTGGCACAATCACAAATGAATTTTATTAATGAAAATAAGCTTGACTTTTTATGGACTAGGGTTCATCTAACATTTCCATTTTCCTCTCACTTATTTCTCCAAAAATATAAACTAGGTATCCTCCTCCCTTCTTAACTCACATACCAACAGAAAGAGAGATGAAATGGGGAGGGTTAAGCAGGTAGAAGAAAGGGACAAAACATAGGTTCTTTTGATTTATTATAATGATATGAGCTTCAAACTGTCTTTTCCTCTGCTGTCCACTTTTATAAAATGTAGCTGATAATTGTCATTGAGGATCATGGTTTCCTCAGTTTCCACTGACAGAATGCTTGATGCTGTTACCCAAAGCTAATCCCATCAAGCAGCATTCTCCTGAGTGCGTCAATCCTGGCACCAACCTTAATATCTTCTAATATTGCCCAATTTCCTGAGATCATACCCCATGAGCTAACTTAGATTCTATCACACCAGGAGTAGGCTAAGCCAAGGCTTGGGTTGTAATGATTTGAAATTCCGCCTTTATCCCTGCTATGTGTGTTCCCAACCCTAAAGGATTTAGCTTTGAAATCCCAGAACATTTTTCCACTATTTTTTTTAAATAAAAGATTCTAAATGGAAAGGCTTTTTTCCAATCCATAGGAAACAGAAAGAACAATTAAATTAATGATGGCTTTCAGTTTTCTCTGTATTTAAATGAAGTACTTTTAATGTCATGATTTTATATTCAATAGTCTGGGGATGAAAGACATTTAGTCACAATCTGCTCAGCCATTCAAGTGAACATAGAAGTGAAATCTCTCTCCCTACTCCTCCCCTCTTGGCCCCTCCTTGCTTCTTTCCCTCTCTACTGTTCTGTCTTCTCCTCTTCTATCCCCTTTCCTCCCACCTGTCTCCTGTATTTCCTCCCTTAGTCTTTCTTTTCCCTTTTCTCTTATTCTCTTTCATATTTTTCTTGATTTGCTCATTCTCAGGCCATGAAAAATAATGTCTTTTAGATGAACATTTAATTATTTTATCACATGTTGACCATTTTGTTTTACATATTATATATTTAATTTTTATGCTTTTTTAAATTGCCACTTCAGATGTTCCAAGGTGCCCCTATCATGAGAGGTTAAAAAATGAAATTAAATTGTGGCTTTTATTCCATTATTTTATTCCATCTACAAAGGAGCTAATTTCACAATGCAGGTTCACAGTGGAATGAGGGATGAATCTCTTCATCGCAGCCTTACTTGCTCTGACTTTTTAGTTTTACCTTTTCTTCCAGAGGCTTTTACATGCTTTCATACTTTTAACTGTTTGTACAGGAATGAGGCACATATTTTCAGGTGGGGTGGGGGATTCAATTTGTACTGATGACAGTCCTTCTTCCTTAAATTAGAAAGGGCTAAGTAACATTCACTCAAAATATCCCATAACCTTTGAGCCTCATAAACAGAAAACCCAAGTGCTCCCTTGGGGTACAGCATTTCCAAGGATTCATAGATCAAAGGGGAATCTGCACATTTATGAATTCTGAAAACTCTTTTGATATTTTAATGATCCTCATCAGCTTTAGGGGAATTTTGTAAGAAATTTCTATTGTCCAAAACTGCATTCTAGTACCTGAAACTGAAGTTTCCCTTTAATTACATGGATCTAGTAGTTTGAACTATATTTCTTCTTGAGGCAGTCCATCATTCACTTAATTTTAAGTTAATGGAAGTATAACATCATGGAACCTTAGAGGATCCTGTCATTTTTCCATACTGATGTCCAAAAAGTAACACTGTCTGCACCTGTCAATATAGTACTCTTTAAGAGGAACATAGATCTTGTGCATCCCAGATATCACATCTACACATGGAATATTGAAGACATATGCCTCATACTAGGACAATGGCTAATACTATTTGTTTATGCAGTTACTAATAGTATGCTGTATAATTTACTCTAAAGATAATTTACTTTATAATGTTGGGGTCTGGAATATCCTGACATAAGAGATATTTTAATGCTAAAATATTTTAATAGATAAATAAATATGCCTAGAAATTTTATGCTAAGAAAATTAGGGAGCACAAAAAAGGACATTTTACTAAATGTTATTTAATAAAAATGTCTAAACTTGCAGCATTTAAAATAAAAGCATAACATGGCATAAATATCTAGGAAACATGATAAAAAATATTAGCAGCAGCAAAAACAAAACAAAAAAGCCTACCAGAGAGCTGGGCAAATAATCAAACTGGAGTAATAAATGCCTTTTTTATTATCCCAAACTCTGTAAATTGAGAAGTGAGGCAGGGTCTGTAAGGCACTGCAGTCTCCCTCTAGCACCAGTTAGATGGCTGTTCTGACCATGTTTGCCACAAGAACTATGGAGGAATAAGGCTGTGAGATCAATTTGTGGCAACAGTGGAAAGTGAACCAGATGTGTTCTGATGAATAAGCTACTCAAGATGTGCTAACCCTAACCCTAACCCTAACCCTAACCCAACCTCAGGTGCTCTGAGCTCACAAGGCCTAAGAAATGCACCCCTAGAGTACCACCAGTTACATTGTCTGTTGAGAGTTCTCTTATAACATAATCTAACCTACCATCTTGTGTCAATAATATATTCATATTGAAACCCATCATTTGCCTTTGAGGACAACTTAAGAATTTTTCTTCATGTGTTTAGGCTGGCTTCATAAAGAGTCCAAGAGTACATGCCACAGAGTTAAAGTTGCAAAAATGGTGTTGATCACCATCTGGCATATTCCATGCTGTGGGAAAAATATCACTATGCAGAACATATTTTAAAAGAATATATTTTTGATTGACAAATAATATATGAATAGTGACACTATAATGTTATGTTTTTCTAAGAAGTTAAATCACAAAATCTAAAACAAACAAAATGTCTTTTTTTGGGGGGGGGGTACTGAGGCTTGAACTCATGGGGCGTTCAACCACTGAGCCACACCTCTAGCCCTATTTTGTATTTTATTTAGAGACAGGGTCCCACTGAGTTACTTAGTGCCTTGCTGTTACTGAGGCTAGCTTTGAACTCATGATGCTTCTGCTTCACTCTCCTGAGCCTCTGGGATAACAGGCATGTGTCATCCAGCCAAACTAAAATAAAATGTCTTGTTTGTTGCTTTATGGAAATATACCTGATGAGTATAAACCATAAATATGTAAATACAAATATATTATTGTGTTAATTAGCTAAAGATTCAAATTATGATTCAAGAATTCCTTTAGACTTCCCTTTCTCTCTGTGTGTGTGTGTGTGTGTGTGTGTGTGTGTATCTGTGTGTCTGTGGCAATGCCTGGAGTATTAGAGATACTTAATAAATTCCAATTCCTTTCTTCTTTCTTTTACCTTAATATATATAAATGTGGTCAAGTATCAGATCAGTTTTTAGGATAGCACCGGTAAGTACTTGTTAAACATTGGATATTTTACATGTTTGTTATAAAAGTACAATTATTTTGAAGTCCTGTCAAGGCTATAGCTGAGATACAATTATTCTTTGCTGGTATTGCCAGATGTAAGGTTTTGTGGAAAAACAGACTTTGAGAGAACGCATCAGTATCATGTAATCAAAGTAACAATGTCTTAACTGACTAAGCTCTACATGAACTAAATTCTAAATTATTTTAGAAAGGTACAATTAGTTGCATGTTAAATAACCCTACCCCATCTTCCCTGTCCCTGAGTCTATCTTGATGGACCATGTCTCCTTGCCACCACTTGCTCCCTGTGGGCCGCCATGTGATCCCACGTCAATTCCAGCACATAACATTTCTGTGTTGCAAGTTGATTTTTCACATTTGTCTATGAACATTGCAACTGTTAGTTGGTTGCTTACAGTTTCTAAAGATGTATCTAACATAAGGAAGAACTTGAAAATCTTGAAGAACAATTCAGAGTATGTGGACTCTCAAAATAAATCTCGTATCAATAAAAATCATGGGAAAAGCACTTAAAAATTCTAACCTAAATGATTAAATTCTCTAGCTGAATGAGACCATATTTCTTCTTTATTCTTTCTAAATCTAGTTACTCAGATGATTGGAATGTCATTTATCATCCAGTTTGTATAGCACCATTACTTTTTTCTACCTTCCAATAACTTTGGCAATCCCTTGACATTGGAGATAGTGTCCAAGCCCTATTCTGCTTATTTGTAGAAGATGAAGAATAATTTTCACACACAAAGTGTGAACTTTAATCCTTGTATTCAGTTCATAAGGTTCTTTTATACATTGAATGGTCCTTTTAATTAGAACTAGTCTTTGTCACAATTTCATCAACCTATTTTGAAAGAAAAATTAAGTATTTCCATTTTAATATTTATTGATGACATAGAAGCTGAATTGGAGTCTTATTGTTATCAATGTCCACTCTTCCTTTTTTCTTTTCTTTTTCATTCCATAATCAATTATATCATACCTAATTGATCCAGCCCATTATATTTTTCATTACTAAACTTATTCCACTATATCAAATAAATACCAATCTTTAAATAAGTTTTGTAAAAGAGATTTTATTCAAGAGGCAGCCAAGTGCAAGGAGATGAGAGAGACCAGCTCTCAAATATGCCTCTCTTACAGGGGTATTTATGGGATGAAGAAACATGGTGATTTAAGGTGTGGGGACCAGTGATCAGAGGGGATGTAATCAGTGATCTATGCAGGCATAGTCACTCTTCATAAATCTTCAAAGGATGCATGAAGAAAATTATGGCATTAGCATGATCTGAGAGTGGAGTTTTTGGTTGTCTGACATCAGAAGGTCACCTATTGGACACCTGCTTAGGCCTAAGAGAAGAGTTGGTGGTTTTAACAAAAGTAGCCTTCAAGTCCCTGCAAAGTAACCTCAGCTACCATTGTCATCATGGCCCACAGTGTTATCTACAGGAGAGTTGGAGGGAGACTAACAATATGTGGCTCAGTTGCATGACCTCCAAAATGAGGGATGTTAAGTTAACTAAAAGCAAGCAACTAGAGGCAATTAAAGCTAGAGGGCTTGTCAGGATTTCCCTTGGTTTCAATTGTGGCACTTTTGTTTCAAAGGGATTCTTGTTCAAATATGCTGCATATGAGTTCATTTTAAGACATGCATCCTTATCATTTTAAATTTCTGTTTCCAGCTAAAGAACTTCATGAAGAGCTATGATGGGGTAGCTGCTGCCTCTTTCTCACGTGCTGTGGAAACCGTTGAAGCCAATGTGCGCTGGAAAATGCTTTATCAAGATGAGCTCTTCCAATGGCTGGGGAAAGCTCTGAGGCACTAATATGTGTCTCTTATAAAAAAAAAAAAAAGACTGAGATTTTTGGAAGAGGACCTGTTTTATGTGGAATGAGGAAAACATGCTGTGTAAAAAAAAAAATGGCCAGATTTTCAGTGTTAACGTGTGGGAGGATTTTTTTTTTTTTACTCTTTAGTTTGGGGGATTAATTTTTGTTTCATTCATTCACTTTTGTTTCTTTATTGGGTGTTCTTTAGAGAAACTCTTGCAAGTGAAACTTGCCATGGTTGCTTCCGCTGTACATTCCTTGCTGTACAGGACCAAATATGATAGTGATGCATGTTGATGTTGCAGTCAGTTTGGAAAAAAAAATCATATTCAGAATATTCTGTGCATGGATGTATGGTCCTGCCTGTGTTCCAGCATGCTTATTTAAAATGTCCAATGTTGTATGTGAATATATGTTCCATCCAGGATGGGCATTATGCAAAAGCACAAAGATTATCTATGACAATCAGTGTTGCAATGAAAGAAAAACTAAAAAGGGTAGTTAGATTCTTGGTGTTAGACAATGGGAGAGATAAAATAACCCTTTAAGTGAACAGTGTCATTTATTTCAGCACTTGGATTGTCTGGCAATGATTACTGTGTTACTAACTCACTTTCTTTGAGTTAAAGCTCTGTACACATTTAAAAAGGCATATAGATAGTGTATACATATGTATATGTACATAGGGAAGCCCCGTATGTATATAGTATGTTGTACACTGCACACGTGCAAAGAATCTCTTAAATCTAAGAAAATTTATCTCTTTTTATAAATGTGTAGATGTTTGGAAAAGGGTTAAAGGAATTTATCTCAACATTATCCTTCCTATTTCCTAACTAAATTTCTCAACTTATTTTTCATTTACTTTCTGAAGTATGGTTTACTCTACTACATGAAGATGAATCCTAACAAAATTTATTGTGTAAACCATTCTTCTAAGTCTCCTAAATCAGTAGCAGCCATGCATATAGATTGTGTCATCATTGGTCAGATGTTCTATTCAGTATAATAATTGTGTAAACTTAGTACTGCCAATACTGAGAAAGTGTTTATTTTCCATCTTGTTTGTCCATCTCATGTTGGAGAGTTAAAATTGCTCTCTGTGTGTTGGTCTTTATGTCTGTGTTGCTCCAATCCTCCATTAAGCAACCATACCTCAATAGGTCTATTAGCATTTAATGACCTTTTATGCCACTTGTGCCATCCCTTGAGATAAGAAGTTTCGTTTCATGTGTTAATGTACAAAGTCTTTCCTTTAGTATTGACAACTCTATTCTACCTGGGAATTTTGAATAGCCATTGGCTTTGTATTACATAACAAAATATTTTTAAATGATATTTTCACCCAGTAGGCCAACTCTTTAAACACTACTTAGATGCTTCAGAATTAACATATTTTAAATTTACCATTATTAAATACCAATACAACTACTATACTTAAGCCAAATTTTTGTGGACCACTTCCTATTTTCCTGAGGTGTTCCATTCCTCCAAACCTTGCAAATCATTGAAACGTGTTCTGAAATTAAGTCACTGAATACTGAAAAGACCCTTAGACGTATATGAGACTGGAGCCATAGAATTATTTTAAGTTTATAGAAAAGAAGAGCAATTTCATAACCCATAGAATAAGTACCACCTAAAATTGAATTTTACTATTTAAGCATTTGCTACTTTACTCATACCTAAAATGTTCAGTATTTTGTTCAATTGAAGCACATGAATTTTAAATATTCTGTGTAGTCTTAATAAAACATGATAATGCTTCGTATAAAATCTAAAAGTTATACCACCCATCAGAAGCAATGGAATCCAATTACTACATGTCAAATTTACAAATTCCTTAAGGGGAAAGTTCTAAAACATGATAATACCGTCACATTGCTGTGTAGGTCCCAGATATTCATGTAATAGAGATGATAAAAATTAGAGGTGGATATTCTTGTTTTGTGTCATGAATTACTGAAAATTCCTAGTAGCTGTGGCATTGTGTGTATGTGTGTGTGTCTGTGTCTGTGTCTGTGTGTGAGTGAAATCACCATTTTCAAATTTGAGTTAGAAAGGCTTTTACAGTTCTTTTTCCTCCCCACTGTTAATAATCATAATCCTCCTTCAGTATTTTAGTGGCCTTGAACAACTGGTTTAGCTACAATATCAAATCCCAAGTGTATAACTATGTGCAATGTTAATACCTCATATAATAATTGTTCAACAGTATAGTGGTACCAATGGCATTGAGATGGCATTTTTGTTCTACATATTTTTCAGTAATTTAACCTTTCCAATGTTGAAATTATATCAGGCTTTAACGTTTTTTAGTTGTTTTAATAAGTAATATTTTCAAAATAATAAAATAACCAATGATATCTCTTGGAATATTCTGTAAGATGTAGTTATAAAATTATATTTTCTACTTAGAGTTTTATCTGTTCTCTCTTCTTTGTCTGCTTTACAAATCAAAAAGATGAATGAAACCACACACTGTTGAAAGTGTTCAGCATCTAGTGTTAAAAATTTACTGTGCCAATATATGTACAAGAAGAAAACTTGTTTTCCATTAGAAAAGACCAAATTACTTACCATACCATGTTGGGTATTAGTTGTTTTCAGGTGACATGTAAATAAACCGGTTTCCCAATTTTTACACATTTTTTTCCTTAAAAATTTCCTATAATCTTTGAAGTTTTTAATATATATAATCTCAACCTTTAAGGCTATATCTATGATGCTTCTGTTCTTAAATTTCCATAGCATGTATTTTAGCTGGGCCTTAAACTCACCTTGGTTTATAGTATTTCCTGGATAATTGTATCATAGAACTCAGATTTTTTGTGTTAATAAAATTTACAAACATTATAACTACTATTTTAGAAAGTTATAAGCTTATGCCATGAACTTATAAAATGCTTTTCATTTTCAAGAACTTTCACACATGCTGTTTTATTTGACTCCTCCAAAAACACAAAGCATTTTTAGTTCTATATGCTAAAATGAAACTGAGTCTCATGGTAGCAACATGAGCTATTTAAAATTGCAGTTATTTTGGGAACAGATATAATAACTTAAGACTCTTAATATAGCTTTTCTACAATTAAACTAAAAATAGATGTTTAAAATTCCTCTATTGATTGCACTAATTGGAGATTTTGCAAATACTAGAATAGCCTTAAAATACAAAATTAAATATAACTGCAATAAGTACCTTATTTCTTAAAGTCTCTGATTCTAATTTTCATGTTTTCAAATAACTGAATGATGATGTTTTTCTGTATTTATCTTGGTCAGTTTAAGTAGTTGGGATGAAAAAAATTAGTTTATAGTTATATTTTCCTCTTTATGTCTTTTGCTGAACATTGCCTAATCTTAAAATACTGATAATTGGCTTTACTTACAAAATAATCTTATCTGACAGTAGTAATAGGTGGTCCGAATGCAGATAAAATACTATCTATTTAAATCATTGAAAATAACATACAGTAAAATATTTATAAATCTATGCAGACTAAACTGTGAGAAAATGATTTTTGTGAAACTATCCCACTGTATTAGATGCATACAAGAGATTTCTAAAAAAGTTTATGATAATATATTTAATGAAAATATGCTAGCAATTAAAATTATAAGAAATTCTTTTCTAAGAGATTGCAGAACCTGAAATAATTTGCTTATTCTTTTGAGTGCTCCAATGAAGTAACCTTATATCCCTATTCAAGAAGTAGCAAAGGCACATATAATGAGAAATTAATATTTCCAAACCTGTTTTGAGTGGTCATAGCTGAATTATCATTTGACACTGCTGGTTATATGTTCATAGGATTCAATTTAATTAAAGGAATATTTATTGCGAATCTTTATTGCACTAGGATTTTAGTGAGGGAAAGGAAGACAGGGATTAATATGCATAAAGAAATTCACACCACAATAAATGCAAAATGTCTAAAGAAATAACAAATGAGTCAGAAGAAGGGCAATGTGGAAAATAAATACATGATGCAGAATAGGAGGTAAATTATTTTTAGGTGGAGATAATATGCAGTTATTTTGTACACTACTCAAAACTTCAGTACAATTTTTATTGTTTGATTTCACAACATTTATGTTTTATGGAAATATGTAGCAGTTTGAAATTATAATAAAATCATATAGCTTAAGCTGTAATATTGGGATAGACTTTATCCTTGGAAAAAGCTGTTTAAGAAGATTACCAACATGGGTAACTTGCAGTGAAAATTGTTTAATGTACTTATGAAAAAATAGTTTAAGTTTTCTAAAATAATTTTAGAATATTATTTGTACATTTTCAATGTGTAATTTTAAGGCAATCATATATAACATAAATAGATTTATCAATATTTAAAGGCAATCAGTTATTCCTTCAAATTAGTGTGTGTGGACTTGAATGCAAAAATATTCTGATAAATTATTCTGGAATTTCAGTTTTAATTATATTATCCTTTAGTTTAATTGGTTTGAGTCAGGAAGGTTTTAAAAAATTTTTGCTTAATGTGGTTTAAAAATCATGAAAAGTCGTAACAAAAATATACTCTATTTTTATGAAATTTTATTTCAAAATTTACAGAAAGAAAGTTTTAAAACTTTCAAATATGTTTTTAAAACAGTTATTGAAAATATAGGTTTGATGTTATATATTGCATATGTATTGTTTTAGTCAGCTTTTTCAGCGCTGTGACTAAAGGACCTGACCAGAACAACTATAAAGGAGGAAAGGTTTATTTCACGGTTTCATAGGTCTCATGGTTTCAGAGGTCTCAATCCATAGATAGCAGGTTCCATTCCTCCTGGGTTCAAGGAGAGGCAGAACATCATGGTGAGAGAGTATGGTGGAGGGAAGCACCTCATATGATTTTCAGGAAACAGAGAGATCTCCACTTGCCAGATATAAATATATACCCCATAACCACGTCCCAAATGACCCACCTCCATAACCATGCCCCAAATGACCAATTCCTCCAGCCATATACCACCTGCCTTCAGTTATCACTCAATTAATCCCATCAGGTTATTAATTCACTGATTGGTTAACCCAATCATTTCTCTGAACCTTCTTGCATTGTCTCACACGTGAACTTCTGGGGGACACCACATCCAAACTATAACACGTCAAATTGTGCATTTTATTTTTAGATAAATTTTCACAAACCAGTAGATAGCATGATTTTATCCAGATTTTAGAAACTGCACTTTAGTGTCTTTAAATTTGAACATTTAGTACTATAAGGATAATAGTTCAAAGATTTTTACCTTTGGACATTTCTAGTTAATGTACTCATGCACTAAGAAAAAAATCAAAAAAGTGACTGAACCATTGTTTTTTTCCTGAATTAAACCTTTTGTACTATAGTTATGATATTGGAAACGTGGGAACATTTGAGTGTCCACTAAACTCCAGGCACTTTATCAATATTTTTTCATTTACTAATCTTGTGAAATGTTGTTGGTTCTAATTATCAGTGAGTAGAGAGGCTAAAACCCAGTAGTTTACACAACTAAATGGTAGTCTTAATTGGACTCCAGAACTGCAAACACAAATCTTCTATGGCTCAAATTGGTGATAAATCTGCTTGCAGCATGCGTGGAAACATGATTATCTATACAGATTCTACGGCAGATGTGGATGGACACTTAGCTCAATTTCTCATTGTTATTGGCTCATTACAAAGAAGTGTTAATTAGTACATTCTGGTTTGTTATTCCTTTCTTAGCATGGTTACTTCATACATTCTATAAAACCGTTTTCATCAAAACTTTCTCAGGGCTGGGGTTGTGGCTCAGTGGTAGAGCACTTGCCTAGCATGTGTGAGACACTGGGTTTGATTCTCAGCACCCTATATAAATAAATCAATAAAATAAAAGTTCATTGACATCTAAAAATATTTTCTTAAAAAAACTGTTTAACATTCATGTGTCTGTGAAGTGGGTTTAAATTATAACAAACAATTAACAGGTACTCCAGCCAATAAGCCATGAAAAGTAAGTGGAAAGAGAGGGTAGATTGTAAAGCTCTTCACCAGTGAACCACAAAAATGCTATCTCTGCACATGGAGGAGAGGTATTAGTCTAATCAGAACTTTCCTTTTACTTAGCAAAGAGGTTAGAGAAGTATTTTCTCTTTCTGCTTAGAACTATAGGTGGACCACAACTGCTTAATTTACTTGCAGTTGCATTTTGAATGGGCCTGCTGTGTGTAGATACAGTCTAAGATAACTGCTTTGACTTGCCTCTGCACAGGTCAACTGCTTCTAATGACACACATTTTTCTTATGTCATGTAAATAAATGAAAGAGTGAAGCATTTTGTAGAAAATATTACAGTGGACTTAAGAACATCTGCCTTGAATGTGCAGTGCATTTATTTTCTAAGCTAATCATTCCATAGACAGCCTTTTAATCCCTGAGAAGTTCATAGTATTGTCCTTGCTCTTATGCACAATTCTGTACCTATCTTCTTATAGCCTATAGACTACTGGATGAGAAATTCATTAGTAAATTTTTGTTGTTCATTTTCAGTCAAATTTACTATCAATTCCCACCCACAAAATATTATTGAATGAATTTCTCTCCAATGTTGTATTCTACCTTTTAAAATATCATGTATAGTAATCTCATATTCTCCTTTTAAATTTTGCTACCTATAAACTGCTATATATTAATATATTGACATTATCGCATTGCTATATTTTAGTCTCTCTTGCATTTTCATAATCTTCAAAAACAGATTAGGACTCTGCAGTTTGTACATTATTCAGTTACTTGAATGATAAGAGAAAGTTTACTTTGAATTTTCATATTTGGTTTTCTGGACACTACTGAATTTATCAAATGATCTTTAAAGTATATTATATGGACTGTTCCTAATGAATTTGACTTGATTTAGTGACAAAGTTTATTTTCAAAACATTCGCCAACTGAATCGATGTATTTAAAATATATCACAGGAAGCACATTTTTTTCCCTTTCTAATATTTTATGATTTAAGAATAATAAAGTAACTGCTCTTCAGTAAATACAGGCTACCAGAGCATTTACCAAATAAATAACCTTGTGTTAGTTTAGCAGATAAATGTTTTCTACAGTATGCCTTTAAAATTATTCAGGAAAATTGAATCAGTATGTATTCAACATGAAATTTTTATTCCATTCTGACCAAACACTAACAAAATGGATTTTTCTAAATGAGAGAATTTGTCTTCTGTATTTTAAACAGAACTAATTTGAATTTTTCCTTTGATAATAAAATTTTGTGCAGTAACATGTAATTCATCACTGTCTTAATTTTCTGACGCGCAGATAAGGCTAAGATAAATAATATCTTCTGATTTTTTTATCATGTTTTTGTTTTCACTCAAAAATCTATTTAAAATATTCTGAGTTGTACGTACTATAGAGGTCCATGAAAAGAGAAAAACAATCACTCTCTTCTGACATGGACTTTTTCCAGAAAAATGTACATGATGAAAGTAGAATAAAGAAGTATGTATTTTTGCTATGTTGTAAAAAGAAAAAAATACCAATTCAGTCTCCTTTCTAATTATATGTCTTTAGAATAAATGAAATGATCTGCACTTTGGTAAAAGTGATTTCACCTGAAATGCATTTCAGATTGCTTTTTAATAGGTTTTGTGCATTCGACAGACTGTCAGGCTCCCTGAATTTCAAGAACAGTTTTCAATAACAAGAGAACTATAAAATATATATAATCATGGCTCATAAGTAGTACTCAGAATGTATTTTTCAATGCCTCTGGGTTTTTATCTTTCTAAGAATTGGTCAGAGAACATTAGAACTGACTGCACAGCTACCCATTTGAGCCTTACATGCAGTACTTTATACAGCTGTAGGTAATCCTTCTCCGCTATAAGCATGAAGGTAAGAAATGCAGGCCTTCCAAACTAGAATCTAACTCTTGTTAGAGGATATAGTTAGTGTCTGCACGTATATGTATAGATCTCCAGTAATGTATTTTATATAACATTATGTGTAATGCATATTATATGCACGTTTCTATTATATACAAATATATACATGTATATATCTCTCTAGCAATATGTTTGTGTGTAAATCATATGTATGTGTGTATATAGATAGATAATTTATTTTACTATCCACTGGTATTTGTGCTGTATAACAATCATGTTAAAAATTGGCTATTGCAAAAAGAGGAGCGTGGATATCACCTTTATCTAGAAAGCCTGTCAAATGATCTTTAAAGAGGGAAGTTATTTAGAACCAATTTCTGCCCAACACCCAACCCCCCATATATTCTGTCTCAGTAGGTGTTGATTGAGATATGGTCATCTTCATTTTGAACATATTTTGTAGGTCATTCTGGCAAGCAATTAATTTATAATATATGCTTAGAAACACTGGCTAGGGTCAGTGATTCTCTATCTTGACTTACATTAGACTCAACTGATTAACTTTTAAAACTTACTCATGCTTAATCCACACACCAAACCAATTAAAGAAGAATCTCTGGCATGGGGAATCAGCATCAACATGTTTTAAAGTCCCCCAGAATATTCTACTACACAGGGTTAAGAAATTCTGAGGAGAAGATAAAAATTTGAGCATAAAGTAGCTTAAGCATTAGTTATAGAATGCTATCAAAATACCTATTTTTCAGAAATCTAGGAAATTGTTACTATTGTTTGACATTTCTCACCAGATACAGAAGTCAAAAATGTGTTATTAATTAATTCAATATGAAAAGCAAACAAGAGGGTTGAAAAACTGACTTTGCTACACTGACATGTGAAAAGCTGACAGTGGTTTGGTGCCACCCATATGGACACCTTGGGTTCTGAAACCAATATTCTCCTGTGTCTTACACTCTTTCTTCTGGGGTCCTACATAGATAAGTATGACTATGCCAGCATCTACTACTAACAATGTTAAGAATATTTCAACCTTTATTAATTTTTTTTTAAAAAAAAAAAAGAGGAGCCCACTGGAAAGTCTTTCCATTCAATGACTGTCCCTTTGCTCTGCTGTTCATCTTGCAAGGGCTTGACATTAAATATCAAGCACCATATATTAAAATTGTTACAGCAGAGAGATAAATGCACCATAAACTATTACTATACACTGTTGTCATCTGAAAGACAATTCCTATTTTTAGTTCTTTTACAGTTTTGGTTTTGTTTAGTTTTTCACTTTATTCTCCCTGCTCTTTCTCTCATGTGACCTACCAACTGAGCACTGAGTCTTTTTCAGCAACAGACACTATATTTTCACTTGACATTGCAAAAAGAACAGTGAAAGTTTTGAGCCATTTCTGTATCAGTGTGCATAATAGAAAGTGACATATGTTCTTGGGATTGTCAAACAAGACCCAAAGGGCATCTGGGTACATTGAAACTGTTTGTTTACTTGAGTCTTTGTGCTCATTTGTCAATCCTTTAGCTCCAGCCTCCCTTGAATTGTTAAAATTTACTTTCCTTTCTTAAAATCCCTAGCTAATTAGAGATCCTTTTGTCCACCGTACCCCCCCCCCCC